>NC_023750.2:21888965-21901315 GCF_000499845.2 Phaseolus vulgaris
GATACGGGACGGTACATATATGTTCCCTCATTGTGGATAGTGGATCTGGTTGCAATTGTTGTAGTGCTAGAATGGTTGATAAGCTTAATCTACAAGTAGTTCCTCACCCAAAACCTTACAAACTACAACGGATTAATGAAAATGGGGAACTAAGTGTAGATAAGCAAGTGGAAATCAAGTTTTCCATAGGGAACTACAAAGACAAAGTTTTATGTGATGTAGTACCTATCGAGCTTGCCACATCTTATTAGGGAGACCATGGCAATTTGACAAGAAAACCTTGCATGATGGTCTCACTAATGAGATTTCCTTCACCCATAAGCCTAGGAAGTTTGTACTTAGTCCTTTACCACATTCTCAAGTGGTGAAAGACCAAATACAAATGAAACATAAGAGGGATAAGGAAAACAACAAAAAAAGAGTGCTAGAAAAAGAGAAAATCCTTAGTGATAGGAAGGCGTGGGAGAAGAGTGTTCCTTCCCACAAGGTTGCTCAACAAGAAAAGCCTTTTGAAAACATCTTGGAAAATTTGCTTCTTGTTGAACAACCAAGCCTAATCTTTTGTAAAGGAACACTTGCATGCACTGCCACAAGTGATGAACTCATGAGTCTACCTCCTCAAGTGGAAAAACTTTTAAGTGAATTTGAAGATATATTCTCTAATGAGGACCCATTGGACTCCCTCCCTTTAGAGGTATAGAACATCAAATTGACTTCATTCCGGGGGCAAGCACCAAATAGGCCTGCTTATAGAACTAACCCCGAGGAAACAAAGGAGATAGACTCACAAGTTCAAGACTTGTTATAGAACTAAGCCTTGTGCTGTACCTGTCTTGTTGGTGCCCAAAAAAGATGGAAAATGGCGTATGTGTTGTGATTGTAGAGCAATCAACAACATCACCATAAAGTATAGGCATCCACTCCCGAGGCTTGATGACATGCTTGATGAGTTACATGGGTCAACATATTTTCTAAAATTGACCTTAAAAGTGGGTATCACCAAATTCGAATCAAAGAGGTGATGAGTGGAAAACCGCTTTTAAGACAAGTTTGGATTATATGAGTGGTTGGTGATGCCCTTTGGGCTCACTAATGCCCCTAGTACATTCATGAGGCTCATGAATCAACCTTGAGGGATTGTATAGGTAAATACGTAGTAGTTTACTTTGATGATATCTTAGTGTATAGCAAAACCTAGAAGACCATCTAAGTCACCTTAGGGAAGTTCTTCTAGTGCTTAGGAAGAATAGTTTATTTGCCAATAGGGATAAGTGCACCTTTGTGTAGATAGTGAGTTTTCCTAGGTTTCATAGTTAACAAAAGGGGGGTGCATGTTTGACCCCGAGAAGATCAAAGCCATCCGAGAGTGGCCCACTCCACAAAATGTAAGTGATGTAAGGAGTTTCATGGTTAGCTAGCTTCTATAGAAGGTTTGTGCCTAATTTTTCAAGCTTAGCTTCTCCTTTAAATGAACTTGTTAAAAAAGATGTTGCATTTTGTTGGAGTGATAAGCATGAGCAAGCCTTCCAAAGGCTAAAGGCTCAACTCACCAATGCACCAATTCTAGCTCTTCCAAATTTTTCCAAAACTTTTTGAGATAGAATGTGATGCATCGGGAGTAGGCATAGGTGCGGTATTGTTGCAAGGTGGCCACCCCATTGCATATTTTAGTGAAAAAACTCCATGGTGCCACCCTCAACTATCCCACCTATGACAAAGAGCTCTATGCTCTTGTGCGAGCCCTAAAGACTTGGGAACACACCCTTGTGTCCAAAGAATTTGTAATCCATAGTGATCACGAGTCTTTAAAGTATTTAAAGGTCCAACACAAGCTTCAATAAGAGACATGCTAAATGGATGTAGTTTCTTGAACAATTTCCTTATGTAATCAAATACAAGAAAGGAAGCACAATATAGTGGCCGATGCTCTTTCAAGACGGCATACACTCTTTTCCAAATTAGGTGCCCAAATTCTTGGATTTTGATCACATAAGAGAGCTTTATCAAGAGGATCAAGAACTTTCATCCATCTATGCCCAATGTCAACATAGGGCGCAAGGAGGTTACTATGTTGGCCGAGGGATATCTTTTTAAAGAAGGAAAACTTTGCATTCCCCAAGGCACACATAGGAAGCTCCTTGTCAAGGAATCACATGAAGGGGGACTCATGGGCCATTTTGGAGTTGATAAAACTCTAGACATTTAAAGGATGAGAAAGGATTGGAAAAATTTTGTTGGCCACACATGAGAAAGGATGTCCAAAGACATTGTTCTAGATGCATATCATGTTTAAAAGCAAAGTCTAGAACAATGCGTCATGGACTCTATACCCCCTTGCCGATTGCAAATGCTCCTTGGGAAGACATTAGCATGGACTTCATTTTAGGACTCCCTAGGACTGCAAGAGGCCATGACTCTATCTTTGTGGTAGTGGACCGTTTTAGCAAAATGTCCCATTTTATTCCTTTCCACAAGGTAGATGATGCTCAAAATGTCCATCTAAGGGTCCTTGGCCTGGTATCCTCCAGTCACCTGACCTGTGACTAATAGGGAGTCACTCTTCGCCAACAGGCTTTGCGCACCCATCTCCTTGAATAGTAGCATGCCAACGATGAGGGCTTCGTACTCTGCTTGGTTGTGCTGGCCTTGAAGGAGAACCGTAGGGCCTGTTCGATCAATAGCCCGTTCGGTCCCTCCAAGATGACACCTGCCCCGCTGCCTTGTTAGTTAGAGGACCCATCTACAAAGAGCACCCATCGGAAGTTGGCTTCCTATTGGTGTGCATCTGCCGAGGAGAGCTCTAACACGAAATCTGCGTAGACTTGGCCTTTAATAGGACCTCGAGGCTTGTACTGGACATCGAACTCTGATATTTCTACTGCCCATCGTACCATCCTTCCCGCCACGTTCGGCTTCTGTAGAACCTTTCGGATAGGCAGGTCTGTCATTACCACCACTGTAAAACTTTGGAAATAATGGTGAAGTCTCCTAGCTAAGAACACCACTGCCAAGGCTGCCTTCTCTAGGACCTGGTATCTTACCTCAGGCCCTTGCAATACTTTGCTCACAAAAGTATATAGGCTTTGCACTTGGTCATGCTCCTGCACAAGGACTAAACTGATCGCTCGCTACGTCACAACGAAGTACAGGCAGAGCGGAGTACCTAGTTGTGGTTTACACAACACTGTGGGACTGGCCATGTACTCCTTCAGCTTGAGGAACGCCTCTTCGCACTCCCTGGTCCAGATGAACCTGTAGTTCCTCCTCAGACACTGGAAGTAAGGGTGACCCTTGTCTCCTCCAACTGATACAAATCTAGACAGAGCGGCCATCCGCCATGTCAACTGCTGCACCTCCTTTACTGAGATTGGGCTTCTCATCGCAAGGATTTCATTGCACTTCTCGGGGTTCGCCTCTATCCCACGCTCGGTGAGTAAGAACCTAAGAATTTACTTTGCTTCCACCCTGAACACGCACTTCTCGGGGTTCAACTTTAGTTTGTACTTAGCTATTGTTGTAAATAACTCTTCTAAATCAACCACATGCTGATCTTTCACCTGTGAGGTCACCACCACGTCGTCTACATAGCTTTCACGTTTCTCCCTATCATGGGTGCTCGCACCCTGTCCATCAGCCTCTGGTAGGTGGCGCCTGCATTCTTCAGCCCAAAGGGCATCACTGTGTAAGAGTAGCAAGACAACTCTGTCATGAACACTGTCTTGCATTCGTCTCTGGGATGCATCTTAATCTGGTTATACCCAGAAAAAGCATCCAGGAAGCTGAGCATCCTGCAGCCCGAGGAACTGTCCACCAAGGCATCGATGCTTGGTAGGGGGTAAGAGTCCTTCGGGAAAGCTTTGTTGAGGTCCGTGAAGTCAATACACATCCTCCACTTCCCATTGGCCTTCTTCACCAAGACCACGTTTGCCAACCACTCAGGGTACTGGATCTCCCTTATGTGGTCGGCGCTCAGCAGCTTCTTCGTCTCTTTCTTTAAGACTTACCGCCTCTCTTCATTGAACTTCCTTCTTCTCTGGCGGATTGGCCTGACCTTGGGGTCCATGGTGAGGCGGTGACACAGGAAGTCTGGGTCTATGCCTGGCATGTCCAAGGCGGACCATAAGAAAGGCATCTAGATGTCGTGCTATGACCTCGACGATCTGGTCCTGTGCTGCTTGGCCTAGTGATTTGCCAATCTTGAACGTCTTGCCTCCAATCTCTCTCTCCAGGACGTCTCTTGCTGGTTCGGGTCGCCTCTCCCGGGCAATCTCTGCATGGGCGACCCCTTCTTCACTTGGTGCCCTAGTGGTGACCATGAACACCCCTACTTGGTCTTGAGGCTATTTTTGTAGCACCTCTTAGCCTCTTTCTACTCTGACTTGATGGTTATCACCTTTCCTCCCAAGCCAGGCAGCTTCATGTTCATGTGCCTTGTCGACGCCACCGCCCTCAGCCTATTCAGCGTAGGTCTACAACAGACTAGTATGTGTTTGAAACCAAGTGGTGTTCTTGATTTGAAGAATCCAAACCCTTTCAAAGATGTTGAAATCTTGGTTGTGCTTGCTATTGCTGTGCTGCTTTAGTTAGGATCTGGGGTAGTTTGGGTATTGTAATCCACCTCTTGATTGAATCCAAAGCATAGGCATTCTCAATCTTTTTGAAAGAATTTTTTTTTTTCAAACTAAGTTAGAAACAACCGATTGTTTATACTTAGATGTTTTTTAGAAAAAAGATTGAAAAACTGTTTTTCAAATGGTTGAGCTGTTAAAACCAAAACAACCGATTGATTCGAGGAAACAACCGATTGTTTATTTTGGTACCATAACAAAAAAACTGTTTTATCTTTGACTGCGCTTTAAATGTTTTAAATGCTTACGCTCCAGTCTTTAAATGCTTTGACCAATCATTAAATGCAATGAATAAGTTTGTTAAGATTTGATAACAAACATATATCTTTGAATAAATTCAGAAAAACAGATTTTGAGTAACAATCTTTTTGGAATACAAGTTTTTGAGTTTTTCAAAAGAATTGAGATTGCTTAGAGTTTGTGATTTGATCAAAGTGTGTGGAATAGGATTTTGGCTTGTATTGATTTCAGATTATCTTCTGTAACAAGTGTAATCCTTGTACTCTGTAAAACAAGTTTTCGTTTTGTGTGTTTGTTGATATTCGCTTGTGTGTTCTTGAGGGGATCAAGATCAGAAATCTTAGTGTTGGTGTGTGGCCAAGAGAAGTGTGTGTCTTGAGGGGATCAAGGTCACTTTCTTGGTTGTGGTGTAAGTGACCAAGGTGTGGTTTCTTAGTGGATTTCCGCAGTGGTTTATGTTCCGTCCGGTTGACTGGGACGTCTTCGTGTGCGACCTCAACCGTCAGCTAGGGACTCCTTCCCACTGGTTACCTGTAGATTCCTGCAAAAAAGAGGACAAAGAGGCGCCCTAGCGGCCGTTTTGCACTCTGACGCTCAAGTCAGCCAGCAAGAAACACCAAAACTGTGCACCTCCGTCTCTGAGCACCGCGTATGGCACTCTGAAGGTGGTAAAAGAACTGTGTATTGTGTGTGTGTTTTCTCCCTCTGGCAAAGATCTTTCCCCAGTCCCTTGTACGTAACCTCAAGGCTCGAGCAAGCAACTAGAGAGTTTCTGGTAAATTTGCCAAAAGTTCCAACCCCGTTCCCAACATTCTCAGCGCTATTTAAACTACCCAAGCATTTAAAGCGCCTTAAAGCGCCTTTAGTCACAAATGTAACGCACTCAATCAGCGTGTATAATTAGAAAACGTAGCGCATTTAAGACGTTGAAACGCTTGGGAGCCATTATAGTACCTGAACGCTCGAAACGGAAACTGTATTGAATGACTTTAATTACCTGGTACCTGACTAAAGGGTGTTTCTATTCTGACTTGGCTGTCGTACACGTGGAGGGCCTCACGACGCCATGACCCCATCTAGGGGCGTTTCTGCCCATCTAGGGACGTTTCTACGTGTGAGTCCTCCTGCCTGGGAGTGCTACTCCGCTAGGGGTGACTTTTTGGTGCCAACTCATGCCCCCAAATTCATCTAGTCACTCACTTTGAGAGCGTATCTGCCTTCCTCTTGTACCCTGCACCCGGCTACCCTGGGCGTGACCTTCCTCTTGAGTCGTATCTGTCCCAAAGGCGTCTCTAGGGCGGCAGGGGTACTTCACGAGTCAGGCTGCCCTACACTGGTGTTGTTACTATGGCCTTGAAGCCACCTTTCTCTCCTCTTTATTACTTGTTCCGTGGTCATCCAGGGTTTGGGGCCTTCCACGGCGTCGCCCCCTCCATGGTCTTTCCTACCCATGGGTATCGGGGAGCAGCGCTGTGGTCACCTTGCCCTTGTGCCACTCCATCTTGGCGACACCCAGTTGGGCGGCGCCCTATCTCGGTGATGCCCTGCTAGGCGACGCCTTGCTAGGGACGCCTTACCTTGGCGACGCTTTACGTTGACTTTGACCTTTACGTTGACTTTGACCTTGACTTCGTCAACGCCCGGGTACGGGACGGTACATAAGCCCCCAGTCTTAAGCTGATGACTTGTCTTCAGCGAAAAGACTAAGGCTTCGCCCACGCCATCCACGTGGCACCGGTGACGTGTCATTCTTGCTGACGTAGCAACCTTGAAACATTGACGTGACGCTCTCCGAACCCTTGGGGTGCTCTTAATGGTTGATTGGACATCCTCTGAAACGGGGAAAGCAACGCTTTTTGGGGCCACGCTTAATCGCGTGCCACGTGGTTCATCACGCGGTCATCCTTAAGAACCCCTTGCGCTCCCTTGAGCGCCTAATCTTGCAACACGTGGCATCATCGCACGGTCACCATTTGTTGTCCCTCGCGCTCCTCGTAACGTTTAAGTTACCCAAACCCGCGCTTTGGAACCACTGTTACATCCACTTTCTCTACCTTTCCTCACTGTTCATCTTCTTCGAATCCCTTCTCTCGCGACCCCTGCTCTTTTCGTGCTTCCGCTCTCCACGCCCTTCGACCCCCAAAGGTACGGTTTTTCCTCTCCTTGATGATTCCCTTTACTGCATGAACTGCCTGGGACTGTCCATGTTACTGCATTTCTTTGGATATCGTTTGTATGCTTCTTCGTTCCTCTCGTTCCTCTTTTCTCTCGTGTGGGTAGGGTTCTCCTAGGATTCCTCATTTTTTCTCTTTTCTTCTCCCAACCCTTTTTCTCTGAACCCTTTCTTTTCTCTTTTGATCTTCAGCTCTTGCATCAATGGGCGAAAACTAAGACCGCCGCGCCTCCCCCGCTCCCTAAGTCTTACTTAAAGGTGAGTATGACTGGGCCCCCGACGATCTCCTCGACGAATGCTCCACCCTAACTCTGTTGAGGACGTGGAGGCCCACAAGGGGACCCTGCGCTTTACAATTTCAACGCCTTCCATAAAAATTCACGACTCCCACGTCCTGGTATGCCGGGTGAGGACCTGGGATACCGTTTGTGTGGACTCAAGAGACACACTGGGGGAAGCCCCTTCTTCTTCCTTTATCAAATGGTACTCAAGAGAGTGGGCCTGCGTCTGCCTCTTACTTCCTTCGAGAAGGAACTGCTTACAGAGATAAACACCGCCCCAGCCCAGCTCCACCCCAACAGCTGGGCTTTCGTAAAGGGGTTTCAGATTCTCTGCGGATATCTGGGTGTCCCTCTTCCGTGGACGTTTTTCTTCATTTTTTCGAGGTAAAGAAACAGGGGAAGAGCCTATGGATGAGCTTTTTCTTGGCATCGCCGGCGCATCATCCTTACGCTCTCCAAAATTCATTCAAAGGATGGAAAGGGAAGTTCTTCAAAGTACGTGCGACCAAGCGCGATCCTACCGTCCTAGAGGGCTTTCCCCTTACTGGACGGATAAGCCCATAACCATGAAGGCCCTGGCTTTGGATGAGCTCGCCTCCGCCGATCGGGACGTGTGCAAAGCCTTGGCGGGGCTGGGGTAGTCTTCGATACCGCCAAACTCATCGCAAACGAATTCAATGCCATGGGCTCTCTATCTACTTTGGTATCTGCCCTTGATTATTTATACTGCATTAGCTGTTGTGGTTTATACGGATTCACTTGCTTGCTTGAACCCTTTGGTTATCTGCGTGTGTCTGGCCATAGAACTCCCCTTCTGCTTTATCTGAATTAATCTTTACTCTACTATTCTTCGCTATTGCAGGTTCAGTGATGACTTCTTCGAGGCGGCTTGCTCTTGCCAAATTTTTGAAGAGGCAAAATCTGCCAAGGAGGGTGGGGACGCCATCACCTCTGACGTGCCCACCGTCGCTTCCCTGCCCGATTCCTCCACCGTCTGCTTCTCCTCCTCCCATTGCCGCAGTTCCATTAGCCATGGCGTCGACCCCTGCCCCAACACGCCCCAACAAAGGAAAAGGGTGCTGATAGTAGACTATGACAGCGAAGACTCGGGCACTGCCCTGGTTTCCCATAAGAGGAGGGCTTACAGGCCTTCCTGCCTCGTCAGCTGCGTCTCCCGGTGGTAGGAGCTCTCTCAGGGATGATCCTCCTAGTGCCACATCACCTCCACCTCCACCAACCCACGAGGAACGAGAAGAAAGGATTGACTCGGTTCCCCCGCTCTCGCGTTGCCGCATCATGACGCAGCTGAGGCCTCGGGCTCCGCCCCTCCTGTATCAGTCCCTGCCCCGACTTCTCGCAAACCCCGAATTCCTCACCCCATTCATAGGGAGTTGACGCAGGGTTTCACCGAAGGATGTCGCCGACTGATCCTCAAAAGGGGGAGGCATGCCTTATTATATGGGGCATTCCTGGCGGTGGCACTCAAGTGGCGCACCCAGGCTCGAACGCTATTAAGGGGAGGGAGGCTCTCCGCAAACTGAGACAAGAGGTGGGAGCGTTGAAGGAGGAGAAACAAAACTGGGGGCTCAAGGAGGAAGCTTCCCAATCTTTGCTAAAACTGCCCACGAGGTAGGGAGGGGCTGAGGCTACGCACGAGAACTGGAACAGGCGCATGCCGATCAACTAGCCCAGCTCACCTCCTACCGAATCCAAAACATTGGCCTCTAAGAGGCGGCTCTTGCCTCCGAAGTGCAGCGAAGAAAGCTTGAAGAACTGGATGCTGCTTGGAGCAGAAGCTAGGTGAGAGAGAGGACGCCTTAGCTGCGAAGGTCGAAGCCCTGAGCCTTCTCTAAGCCGAGCTAACAGGCTCCGCGTGGAGAAGGAATTTCTGGAGAAGCATTGATATCCAAGGACTCTAGGGTTGCGGAACTAGAGGGGAGGTCCAAGAATTGACTGGGAGATGGCGGGCGCGTTTGAAGAGGCTTCCAAGAGGCTCTGACTCAGCGTCCTGCGAGAACCCTAGCATCAATATTTCAAACTGCGACCCCAAACACCATGTCGTCGACGGGAAAGTCGTGCCTATGGACTTGGATACTGAGTTGCTGTCTCTCACCCGCCACCTTTACCTTTGAAGCTTTTAATCCTTTACACTTTACCTTGTTTTTGACTTCTCTGTTAACTGTAATTCTTTGAACTGTCTGCACGCTCGTTACAACTCTGGGTTTTTGTATGATTACTTTCGTGCCTTCACGATATAGAATTCTGCCTGCGTGATCTTACTCTCATTCTTTCCTTTGCGTGCTCCGGCTGTTTGCTCGTATTATACCCGCTTCTTTCACTTCGTTGGGCGGCTTGTATGCTCGGGAAGGGTCACGCGCCAGTGCCCGCGCCATGAGTGGCTCACCTAGTGGAGCCGTATCGTCCACGGGGTATCTCTAACACCAAACGGTCCTTTCCTTGGCCCTTAACGCCCGACGCCCACGCCTAAGGAGAGGCCTGCTACAGCAGCGCCGTGTCGTCCTCGGGTGTCTGAAACGCCGAGTGTTTTGGAGGGGGGGGGTCGTTCCCTCCATGGTCTTTCCTTCCCATAGGTATCGGGGAACGCCCTGTCAGTGATTCGCTGGCGTTTTGGCGGTCTCATCTCCCTCCACAGTTTTTCCTACCAGTGGGTATCGGGAGGTGACGCCAGTAACTAACTTTGCCCTCTTCGACTTCGTCTCCCTCCACAGTCTTTCCTACCTGTGGGTATCGGGAGGTGACGCCAGTAACTAACTTTGCCCTCTTCGACTTCGTCTTCTCTCCACAGTCTTTCCTACCTGTGGTATCGGGGAGGTAACCTCGCTGATATTTTGGTGGGCGACGCCCGCGACGTCTCACGCTGGCGTCGCCCTTTATGTCTTTCCAGGCGACGCCTCGGGCGTCTCATGCTGGCGTCGCCTGGGCGTCGTCTTACCTTGACATTGACTTTGACCTTGGCCTTGGTCGACGCCTGGGGACAGCGAAGAGCTCAAGGTTTTCCCCGTGCCATCCACGCGGCGCTTCTTGTATGGCTGATGGGACGTTCAGTCATTCGACTTGATCCACGTGGCGCTTCTTGTATGGCTGATGGGACGTTCAGTCATTCGACTTGATCTTGACTCCTACTGTGCCCCTGATCCACTTTCGATGGCGCATCGTACCACTGGGCATTCTGTCGATACGACGTGTTCTGAGTTTTAACCAGGGATGCCAGGGCCATCCTTCCACGGCTCGATCGTGTGGTGCATCCATTCGCGTCGTTCATGCTCTAACTGCCATACTTCTACTTGCGTCGTTTGGCGCTCTAACCGCTTTATTTAACTCTTCAAACTCTGAAACTGTTCTCATCATTTCTGCACTCTTCGTAACCTACTTACACTCTCTCTTCTTGCACCCTTTCTTCTTGCACCCTTTCTCTTCTCACGAAGGGTTCTTCCAGCGTTCGCTCCCATCGCTCGACTCTTGCGTTACCGGCGGGCCATATCTTGTTAAAGATGTCTTCTCATGCTACTTCCCCCAGGGTCAATCCCAAGGACCTGTACCCTTGGGCTTCGAGTGAGCATCTCGACGAATGCTCATGCTTACTCGCCACCAGGGCCATAAGGGAACACAAAGGGGACTCATGTTCCTATGACCACCGTGCCTTCGCGAGGAGGCATGATGACGACATTGTTGTGCTCCCTTGCACTCTAGGGGAGCCAGTGTGTGGAGATGAACGGGATAACGAAGGGGTCCCCTTCTTCTACTTTTACCAGGTGGTTTTCAAGACCATCGGCGTGCGCCTGCCTTCTCCCGGTTCGAGAAGGAACTGCTGACGGAGATCAATGCCGCTCCGGCCAGTTATACCCTAACAGCTGGGCCTTTGTCAAAGCCTTTGACATCCTCTTCGGGTTTTTGGGTTGTGCACCCTCGGTTGACCTCTTTCTTCACTTCTTTGAGGTGAAAAGGCAAAGGCACAACCTCTGGGTAACTCTCAGCAACGTTCCTGGGAGAGTTCTCCTAACCCCCTTCCAAAACTCATTCACCGGGTGGAAAGGCCGGTTCTTCAGATTTGCTGCACTGACCTCGTTCCCACCGCTCTGGATGGTTTTCTCTGTACTGGGTGAGAGAGGCGAGGGCCCTCAAAACCAAACCCTTTCAAGAAGCTGGCTCCAAGTGATCAAATAGCTTGCCGGATTCTTGTTGAGGCGGGGGTTTTGACTCTGCACTTTGATCAGCTTGGAGTTCAACGCTGGAACTCTCGAAGTACATATGTAGAGTCACTGCCCTAGAAACTTCGGCCTTTATTGCTTTCTAACTGTGCATGTCTTGCTTCATGGTGTCTCTGACACATTTATCTCCTTGGTGCAGGTTCGAAAATAAACCAGAGAGGAGGACACGACTTACTCGAGCTCTGCGGGCTGTGGATCAGGGCTTCGTCTTCCTCCAGTGCTGACTCCGATGGCCACTGAAAAGTGGCTCTTTTGTGATTTGCATGAGTTGTAATATTTTCCCTAACCGCATTACGCCCACTTGTATCGAACATTGCTTGTAACATCAACTTTTCTATACCATACTTGATTTTTTGCAACCCGCTTTACTTTGCATACGTTTCCATATTGTGCGCTTTTCCTTCGTCATGTTCCTCAACGGCTCCTGCATTCAGCGACACCTTCTTTCCGGGCGACGCCTTCACCTAGGCAACGCCTTCTCCCTTGGCGACGCCTTCACCTAGGCGACGCCTTCTTTCTTGGCGACGCCTTCTTTCTTGGCGACGCCTCACATCACTTGAAACGGGAAAGATTAAAGGCTGAAAAACCAAGGCACGGCTTTTTCTCAAACTTGTTTTTTCTTTTATTCGGGTGACCTCATTAAAAAACCCCCGAGAGGGAAAAAAGAGTGTCCCCTTCAACTAAACTGTTACATGGCTGCTTACATAAGTCAACTAAAATAAAATTTTAAGTTGGTTGCATTCCAGCTGCGTGGGATGGGACCCCCTCCAAGGTCTCTAGGTTTGTATGAACCGTTGCC
>NC_023750.2:21911315-22041654 GCF_000499845.2 Phaseolus vulgaris
TGAACTTTGTTTCTTGGCTAACTGAATTCCTAATTTGGTTTCTTGCAAAGAATTTCATTCTAGATTAAAAAGTTTGCGAAAATCCTCTTTATACAATTCACTCCCCTCTAGTTTAAAGCCATATATTCTAACACCTAGCTCCACTCCCTTTGTTGTTTAGAGGATCCATCCACCCAAAGGATCCACTGAAAGTCATTAAGATCATGTTGGGGACCTTCATATCAACTCTACCATGAAATCAGCATACACCTGGTCCTTAATCAGTCCTCAGGGTTCATACTTACACATCAATCTCAAACAACTCAACTGCCCAACAGACCATCCTAGCTGCTATGTCGGGCTTCTGGAGGACCTTGCGAATAGGCAGATCAGTCATCACAATCACAATGATTCTCTGGAAATAGTGGTGGAGTCGCCGAGTTGTGAACACATTGGCAAAGCAGCCTTCTGAATGGCTTGGTACTGCATTTTTGGTCCCAGCAATACTTGCTTATAAAGTATACCAGCTTCTGGACCTTATCTTGATCTTGCCTAATGAACGAGCTGATTGTCTGATCTGTGACTACAAAATAAAGACGAATGGGGTTACATTGAAGCAGCTTGCAAAGAACAGGGGGACTGGTCAAGTACTTTTCAACCTGATGAAGGCTTCGTCAACACTTACCAGTCAACACAAACTAGTTGTTCTTTTTGAGGCATTGAAAATATAGATACCCTTTATCTCCACTAACTGACAAAAATTGACACAGGGCATTCATACATTTAGTTAACTACTGGACCTCCTTCACGTTAACAGGGCTTCTCATCCCTATGATCGTAGCGCATTTATCGGGATTCGCCTCAATACTCCTCTCAGTTAGAAAAAAACCCAAGGAACTTCCTTGCTTCTACCCCGAAAACACACTTCTCTGGGTTCAGCTTTAAATTACACTTAGTTATTCCTGCCTGTTGACCAGAACGCTGGAAACTGCCTCATCAAAGGATCGACGTGTGCACCGCTTCAAGCTTCCGTTCTTCTTCGAGATCCACCTCAAGAACCTGAAAGAACAGAGCGGCGCCGCTGCGGCGATCGCACTCCAACGCCCAAGTCAGTGACAACACCACAAAATACTATGAGCAAGAAACACTCAAGAAATCTCGAGGAACCGTGCAAATTCTCTCTCACAGTAAGCTCTAGAACTCGCAAGCGTAAAGAGTGTAATCTGAACGTGCGTACCTCAGAAAGTTCGTTGAGAACTCTATATACCTGGTCACTTTCTCTCTCCTGGCAGTTACAGACCTGGACACGTGGCTCGCATCCAGTCGTACACGTGCCATCATCTGGAGCCTCCTTGACTTGGGCGCTTCTTCTGACTCTCCTTTGGCTAAGTTACTTATGCATGGTTCTGCCCAATGCATAGCTAACTTAAGAGTGCGATCTCTACTGGAACGGGCGAGTTAGGGTGCTCTCGTACACCTTCCCTGTGGTCTCGCCGGGCCTTCGTAATCTGCACCACCCTTCACCTTCGGCGATGTGCTTTGTTCTGGCGATCTTCAATCACTTGGTCGCCTAAGTTCACATCTGGCGACTTCATCTTCAACTGGGCGATCGCCTGGCATGTCGAAGATCGGAGCACGCCAACTTAATAATTGGCGATTACACGAACCACCCGACTTCCTTCCCTTCTGCCACTCTGGCGCCTTATCCAACGCCTTCTCTGTGGCTTGGTGCCACGTCATCACTTCCGACTTCCAGGGCGGTACACAAGCCCCCCAGTCTTAAGCGAAGACTTGTCCAGCGAAAAGACTGAAAGAGTCACGTCAACACCGGTCTACGTGGCACTGACGCAGAATTCCAAGGTTGTACCTTCTGCTTCTCTGACCCTCCACCAAACCCCTCGCCATCGCTCGACACGTGGCTTCATCAACGGTTACCTTCAGTTACCGTTTGCGCTTCCCAAAACCCATTTCGAAAAAACCCTTAAACCCATTTTCACTCTACTGTTCCATCACTTTTCTTCGTATCTCCAAACGCTCTCACCTTCTCCTGCAAAAAACTCTCTCAGCGCTCTTCAATATTCTGAACCACCATCATCCTTCATCGTCTTCCTGATCATCCAAAAGGTACCTACTTTCCTTCTTCTGCTGGTTTTCCTTGCATTTTAACCGATTCGCATCATCCTGTAACTGTCTGGTGCATACGTTGTGGGTTGCTTTTCCATTTCTCCTTTCTCGTTACTTAGGGCTTCGTCTGTCGTTACACACGAACCTTCGTTCGTTCGTTTTTCACCCTTCTCCCACGATCGAGTCAGCCTTTGCGAACCCTGATCGTTTCTCCTTTTCTTCTTCCTTTGCAGCTTCGAGAATGACTCGCTCAAAGATCACCCCGAATCCTCCTCCTTCATCGCGAAACCCTTCTTCTCAAGCACTCAACCCGCAACCGCGAGCGTGCGGTGCTTCATCTTCCCAGGCTGAGAGGCCTGCACCCTCTCGCCCGAACCTGGCCCAGGCGACTCCACCTACCACCGGAGGAGCCCCCGTTCCCCCACCAGACTTCAAAAAACTCTACCCCTGGGCCAACTCGACCCTGTTGAGGGAAATGTCTTCCGTGAACACTGCTGGGGCAGTTTTGCGACTGACTAAGGGGGATGAACCTAACCAAACGTTTCATAAGGAGCACGATGAGAAGATGATAGTGCTACCTTCCCCCCCGATCTGCCCGTTTGTGCTGATGACAAGGTGAGTGCTGACGGGCCCTTCTGCTTCGTCTACACAACACTATTCAAGAAGGTGAAACTGAAGTTTCCCTTTACCCGATTCGAGAGGGAACTCCTCACCGAGCTCAACATTGCCGCCGCCCAGCTTCACCCCAACAGCTAGGCGTTTGTGCGAGCATTCCAAGTGATGTGCGACCACCTGGGCTGCCCGCATCCGTGGACGTATTTTTGTTTCTCTTCGAAGCCAAGCACCCGGAGACCGCCTATGGGTTAGCTTGAATGGGATTGCTGGGAGATCGATCTTCTCCATCTTCCAGCAATCCTATAAAGATTGGAAAGGGAGGTTCATCCAAGTGCGCTCCAATGACAAGGACGCCACCCTACTTGACGGCTTCCCCTTGTACTGGGTGGACAAGGGGTAGAAAGAGTCCAAGAGCTGCTTCAGGAGCCCAGAAGTCCTGACAGCATGGGTTCATTGAACAGAGACCTCTGTCTCTTTTGGAAGAGTGTGGCGGAGGCCAACATCACCTTCCTCACCACCACCCTGATCTGCTTCGAATTCTACGAGGACCAACTAGAAATTCGAATAGGTTAGAACATTTAAACTGTTGTTTCAATACTGCTTTTGTCAACTTGTTTCTGGGCGTCTTGTGCGTTGCGCGCAAGACTTTGGTTTTATTTTTCTGCACTCTTTATCTGCTTTGCTGTTCCATATTGCCTTCGTGCATTGACTTTGACTTTGAACTAACTCCTGCATTTTCGCTCTGTGCAGATAACATGTTGGGCCAAGGCAAGCTCGCGGAATTGAGGGCGCTCGCCCGAACCCACGGGTTGGCGACGGGCTCTCAAACAGTGCCCAACTCGGTGGTGGAGAAAGCCATCGTCCACGGACGATCGCCACCTAAGGAACCCGCCGCCCAACGCAAGAAACTAGTCCTCAAAAGGCCCAAGAGGAAGGCTCCTCAAGTGATCCACGAAGAGGAAGAGGAGGACGACGAGGCCACTGAAGACGGCCTTGTCACGAAAAGGAAGAGGGTGGCACCTTCTTCACCACCTGCACCACCCCCTCTTCCCACGTCAACGCCACCATCCACGCCTGCTCCACCTCCATCATCACCACCCCACAAGCTCCTGTTTCACCAGTCCAAACGATCCCGCTGGCCACTGCGCCACCTGCGGTTGAGGCCCAAGAACCAAATTTCATGGAGGACCCCCCGAGCGCCTCCACACCATATGTATCAGCTGGAGGGGGTCCCCCTTCAAATGCCTCAGCCGCAGAGGTTGCTCCAATCGGGGATGAGGTTCCTCATACCTCGCCGATTCTGATCACTGAATCCCCGATTCCGTCGCCACGTCAAGAAGCGCCTACTGAAGAACCTGCTAAGGAAGGTGGCGACGAGAACCAACAACAGGCTCCCACAGTGCCTCTACAAGCAGTAAACCTCCCTCTTGAGGTTACAAGGATGTGGGAGCCTCTATCTGCTAAGCTGAAGACGATAGCAGAAGACATCCCTGCCATCATAACCAGAGCGGTGAAGAGCTCCACCAGGAGGCTCCAAGACGACCTCTTCACTCTCAAAACCGAGAATAGCACCATCAGGGTCGAGGTGGAGAAGTTGTCTGCAAATCTGACACTCGCGGAGATTGAGCACTCCCGAGTAGAAGACACGATGAGCACCGAGCTCAGGTTGGCGCGCAAGGAGGCCACTGATCTCCGTCATAAGGTGCAACAACTTGCTCAAGAAAAGATCGAACTAGAGAGCAAGATTGTGCCTTACCGCGTCAGGGTGGTTGACCTGGAGGCTCTCATAAAGGCCGACGCCGTCAAGGTGAAGAAGCTAGAGCAAAGGTCAGCCGACCGAGAGACCCTCCTTGGGCAGGTGGAAAAGGCAAGGGACGACGCCATAGCTGATCTCGCCGAGGCCAACAAAGAGAAGGGAAAGATAGCTGCTGAATTGGGCCAAGTGCAAGCAGAATCCAAGAAGGTTGCTGAAGACCTTCTCCAAGCTCAAGAAACCAACGAACAACTCAAAAAGCAAGTTGAAGAGCTGGAGCAACAGAATAAGGGGCTGAAAGAACAAGCTGAAGAACTCGAGAAACAGATTGAAGAGCTCAAAAAGCAAATTGAAGATCTCAATCTGAGTTCCGCCCAAATTCTGGTCGCCGGATTCGAAGCTGCACGGGAACAGTTCGCCTGCTTGTTCCCTGATCTGGATCTCAGCATGGTGTCACTGAATAATGAAGTGGTGGATGGAAAAGTGGTGCCCGCCGAAGACTGATCAATTTAATCCATCCATTGCTTTTATACTTTCCCTTGTATATAACTTGTAACAGACTTTATGTCTTTTCGTGTATATGTTTTTGAACTGATATTCACTGTTAATGACAAAGGTCTACGTTTTTCCTCTTATAACTTCTTCAATTGCTTCAACCTTCCTTGTGTGTTTAATTCCAAAGAAATGACTTAGCAAAACTGTAGGCACGACCTTTGACTTAACTGCTTCGAACCATCTCAACTTCGAATAATAATCACATTTAACAACTCGTAAACTTAAGGCAATGAACCTTAGCGTAAAATGATACTTCAGGTAACGGACTTCAACTCAACCCCTGGCCTTATAACGTCGCTACACCCGATCTGCTTCATCAAAACGGGTCTTTGACTTCTCGCCATTGCTTGAACGTTACCTGGTCGCCAGAGACTCTTGGCAACACCAGCTTCTTCCTGCCTCCACACCTTGGCCATTTCTCTTTCATCTGGGGGTAGAGGCGCCTTTCGGATCATTCTCTACCTCCTTGTGCTTCAGAGCAAGAGACCGGGTGGCTAGGCGTTCTCTTCGAACCTACCTTAGCCACCCTCCAAACTTCTTCCACCCTCTACACCATACCTGAACTCGTTCGAGACGAGAAGGATTTTATCTTGCCTGAACTCGCTCATAGGCGAGAAGGTCTTTAACTCGCCTGAACTCGCTCATAGGCGAGAAGGTCTTTAACTCGCCTGAACTCGCTCATAGGCGAGAAGGTCTTTAACTTGCCTCTACATTGCCCCAGGGGTTACATCTTCCCCCCCAGAAACACTGAGGACTTTTCACTGGTGCCTCTACATTGCCCCAGGGGTTACATCTTCTCGCCCCCAGAAACACTGAGGACTTTTCACTGGTGCCTCTACATTGCCCCAGGGGTTACATCTTCTCGCCCCCAGAAACACTGAGGACTTTTACTCTTCCTCGCCTGCACTCGCTCGACGGCGAGGAGGTCTTTACTGCCTGGAACGCGCGAGGGCGTTGAGGTCTTTTAACTGGTGCCTCCGATCGCCGAAAGACGATGAGGACTTTAACTTTAACTGATGCCTCCGATCGCCGAAAGACGATGAGGACTTAAAACTTTTTAACTGATCTCGCCGAAAGACACTTAAAACTTTTTAGAAAGCATGCAATATATCTTTAACTTGCCTTAAATCACGTAATAAGTGACAAGGTCTTTCTTCAAAACTTTTGAAAACAACAAGCATGCAATCTGAAAACCTTATACTTCGAAAACTCTTCTTTATTGGGTGGCCTCATTAAAAACCCTCCTTAGGGAAAAAAGAGTGCCCCCTTCAAACTGTTTTAACAGAGACATTGTAATATAACTTTGTGTTTGTCTTTACTTACAAAGCTCTTAACTATATACAACTTCAGGTGCGTGGCGTTCCAAGTGCGAGGAATCGCCCCTCCTTCCGTCTCTAAGCGGTAGGCGCCGTTCCCGAGCGCCTCGGTTATTCTGAACGGTCCAGTCCACTTGGGCGACAGCTTATTCTCCATCTCGTACTGGTGGGCTTTCCTCATCACCAGGTCGCCTTCTCTAAACTGCCTTGGCATCACCTTCGAGTTATATCTTCGTTCAATCCTTCTCTTCACCGTTCAGCCTTCAATCTCGCCTCTTCCCTGACCTCATCCAGTAGATCCAGGTTCAGCCTTCTTCTTCATTCGAGTCTTCCTCTACGAAGTTCTGGAATCTCGGCGAGCTCTCCTGGATCTCTACTGGAATCATCGCATCACACCCATAGACCAAGCTGAACGGGGTCTCATGGGTTCCTGACTGCTCGGTGGTGTGGTATGCCCAGACTATACGGGGTACCTCCTCAGCCCAGCTTCCCTTGGCTTTTCTAGCCTTCTCTTCAAACCTCTCAGCAACACCCGATTAGCTGACTCCACCTGGCCATTTGTCTGAGGGTGCTCGACGGATGCAAACACTTGTTGAATTCCCACCCCTTCGAAAGCTTCTTCAACAGGTGGCTTGCAAACTGAGTCCCATTGTCCGACACCAGGCGCTTAGGCACTCCAAACCGGCACACGATGTTCTTCCACACGAAACCTTCGATCTTGTGTGCGGTGATCTGGGCCACTGGTTCTGCTTCGATCCACTTGGTGAAATATTCAATCGCCACCACCAAGTACTTCATCTGCCTGATCGCCAGCGGGAAAGGTCCCAGGATGTCGATTCCCCAGTATGAAACGGCCAAGGGCTGTAAATCGACTTCAACTCCTCGGGAGGCGCCTTGTGCCAATCGGCGTGCTGTTGGCATTGTTTGCAACACTGCGCATACTTCTTGCAGTCTTCTCTCATCGATGGCCAGTAGTAACCTGCACGGAGAGTCCTCGCGGCCAGAGCTCGACCCCCGACGTGGCTTCCGCATATACCTTCGTGGAGCTCTGCCATGATTCTCGTGCACTTCTCGCCATGTACATTCCAGGAGTGGGTGAGTGAACCCAAACCTGTACAGATCGCCATCAATCAAGTGTACTTGCTAGAATTTTTCTTTACCTTCCTAGCCTCTGTCGGATCCAGTGGGAGAAGGCCATCTGCCAGGCACCGCTTGTACTGTGTTATCCAGGTGTCTGGCTCATGGATAGCGCAAGACCTGCGTCATCTTCCCTTCTCCTCGACATGCTCTAATTCTCGGCGATCTCAGGTTTCTTGCGTCAGGGACTTATGACTTCTCGCTGCTTTCTCCGTCGACTTGCTTATCTGAAGAACCAGGTGATCTGCTACAAATGCTCTGGCGTCTTCAGAGTTTCTTGAATCACCGTCCTCTGTCTACCCCCCTTGCCTGAACTGGCGAGCTTAGCTAGCAAGTCAGCTCGGGCATTCTGCTCTCTGGGCACATGCACTACTTCAAAGGAGGCAAAGGAACTCTTCAATTCCTGCACATACTCCAGAGGCCGCCATTTGTGGATCTTTAGCCTGGAACTCGCCTGTTACTTGCCTGTGACTAGCAGCGAGTCATCTTAGCCATCAGCACCCTGGCTCCCATCTCCTTGGCCAGCAAAATTCCGGCGATCAGCGCCTCATATTCTGCTTGATTGTTACTGGCTTTGAAGGCAAATCTCAAAGATTGTTCGATCAGCACGCCGTTGGGTCCTTCAAAATGACTCCAGCACCGCTACCCTGCTGGTTCGACGATCCATCCACCGAGAGTACCCAACGGAAATCGTCCCCTCAACTCGTGTCGCCTCAGACGAGAGCTCGACCACGAAATCTGCAAAGATTTGCCCCTTGATCGGGCCTCGGGGCTCATACTTATGTCAAACTCTGACTCACTGCCCACTTCACCATCCTTCCCGCAACGTCGGGCTTCTTCAAGACCTTCTGGATGGGCAGGTCAGTCATCACCAGTATGGTGAAGCTATGGAAATAGTGGCGCAACCTCCTCGCCGAAAACACCACAGCCAGCGACCTTCTCCAGGGCCTGATATCTCGTTTCGGGGCCCTGCAACACCTTACTAACAAAATAAATAGGCTTCTGAGCCTGATCTTGATCCTGGGCGAGCACCGCACTCACGGCCTCTCAGTTAAGCAAAATATAACCTGAGAGGGGTTCCACAGCGGTTTGCACAGAACCGGCGGGCCGCCAGATACTCTTCAGCTTGAGAAGGCTTCCTGCACTCCTTCGTCCAGGCAAACTTGTTATTGCGCCTCAAGCACTGAAATAGGGATGTCCTTTCTCGCTAGCTGACACGAAGCGAGACAGCTGCCATCCGACTGTTGTGTTGAATCCTCACCGTACTGGCTCCTCATCGCCAAGATGGCGGCACATTATCAGGTTGCTCTTGCTCTCTCAGTAAGAGGAAACCAAAACTTCAGCTTCCGCCGAAATGCATTTCTTGGATTCAGCTTCAAATCTGAACTTGGCGATCGTTGTGAACATTCCTCAATCGGCAACGTGCTTGCCTTTTCCGGCGAGGTACGACTTATCACGTACGCTGCACGTTCCTCCAGCATGGGCAAGTACGATCACATCCTCTGGTACGTGGCCCCCGTTCTTCCCAACGGCATCACCTTATCATAGCACGACCTCTCGTCATGAGCTGTCTCTTTCATCATGGATGCCATTTGTCTGGTTACCCGAAAGGCATCCAGAAATCAGCAACTACACCCTGAGCTATACCAGGGCGTCTATGATTGTAAAGGATACGAATCTTTGGGCAGCTTTGTTCAGGTCGTGAATCGCGCACATGCCCATTTCCCTTACTCTCTTCACAGCACGACATTCTAGCCATTCAGGGTACTGGACTTCCCTGATGTGGCCTGCAGCAAGGAGTTTCTGTGTTTCATCTTTAATCGCCTGCTCCTTCCTCGTTGAACTTTCTTCTTCTTTGTCGCACTGGTCTCACCAAGTTGTCATGCCAATGATGGCACAAGAAATCGGGATCAATCCCAGGCATGTCCGAGGCGGACCATGCAAAGCGTCCAGATGCCGCTCAATCACCTTGGCGATCTGGTCCTGGAGCTCGACCTCCAGAGATCTTCCAGCTTGAAGATCTTTCCCCCGATCTCTTCTCGGCCACTGCTCGACAGGTTTGGCCTGGATCTCTGGCGATCACGCCCTGGCGATTCCCTGCTCTCTCGCTCCTCGGGGCGATTTCGCCTCTTCCTCCCAGACCAGCGTTCCTCCCAGCTCAGCGTCCACATTCCAGTCCCTTCCGGCGTCTTTCTGTTACGTCGATCTGGGCTTCACACGGGAGGTGGGGTGGTTGTTACATAACTATTCTTGTTTTTCAGGCTATTCTCATAGCATTTTTTGCTTCTTTCTGATCAGACTTGATCGTGATCACCACCCCTCCATAGACGGCAACTTCACCTTCATGTGCCGAGTCGACGGTAATAGGCCTATCTGTTAAGCGTGGCTTCCCACAGGATGTTGTATGCTGAGGAGCGTTACATGAGGTACTTGATTTTCTCCGTCCTCGAACCAGCTCATCTGTAACGTGGTTCTCAATCAATGTACCCCTGACCTCCACTGGTCACCAGCGAACCATACAGGCCTCCTAGGGCCTTAGCTGGTCAAGGGGCAACTCCAGTGCGTGAAGTCGGCCAGAACTCACGTCTGCCGAGCTTCCCTGGTCCACCAACTCTGTGGACTTTCTTCCCGCCGTAATCAACGAATGACTATGGGATCGTTGTCATGGGGCACAACGTCCCGAAGATCCTGCTTGGTGAACGTAATGTCCACTCCAGCGAGTGATCTTCAAACATATCCATGTCTACCGACCGGCGTACTTCTTCCTCTGCGATGTGGTGCATCCACCACCTGAGAAGCCTCCTGCAATGGTGTGGATTTCCCCGTGGATAGGCATCTCGTGTTGCTGGGCTTCTCCACCGCTGGCTGGGAACTCGACGCTCCCCCCGTCCTTCTGTCCAGCAGATAGTCATTTAGGAACCCGCTCTTAACCAGATCATCGAGCTGATACCCTAAGGACAAACACGAGTCCAAAGTGTGGCCAAAGCCCTGGTGAAACTCACACCAGGCGTCTGGCTTTGGTCCCAGCACCTTGTCGCCCACCTTCTCAGGTGCTTTCAACCTAGCAAATATATTGGGAATGGCGATCAGGTCCGCCAATCCCATAACAAACTTGTGCTAGGCGGGCGATTGTATTCCCGGCGTGCTGGTTGCTGGCGTCCCTGGCCCCTCCCTTGTTCCTCCTATCATAAGGATGGCGAGTCCTCTGGTCCTTCCTGGCCGCCGCGCTGTCTCCAGCACCCTTTGCGGCTGGATCCTGGTCTGGGCGGTGGCCTAGCGGGAGCCACGCTCCCTCTCTTCTCGGCGACCTCACTCTCGTCGGCGATGTGAGCCACCGCAAGTCGCTGACTCAGCAAACGTTGCAGGGTGAGCCCTGATCAATGCCTCGCAGAATGGTCCTGGCAGCACGCCCTTCTTGAATGCATAGACAGCATTTCTTCATCTTTAGCCGACGATCTGACATCTGCGCTCCAAAGCGATTCAGGTATCTCTGAGGGACTCTCCCTGGTACTGCCTTATATCAAACAAATCATAAGACACCCTGGGCGGTGCCTTGTTCACGATGTACTGCTCGACGAAAACCTTCGAGAACTGCTGAAAACTGGTTATGTGACCGTTAGGTAGGCTCACAAACCACTCCAACGCCGTTCCCTGGAGCGTGCTCACAAACATCTTGCAATACACGGCTCTGACCCTCCCGACAGCATCTTGTGTATGGAACGTGGTTAGATGAGCCTCTGGATCCTCCACGCCGGTAAAGACAGCCTTGACAGGGACCACGCTCGTAGGAATAGGCGTGTCAGTAATCGCCTGAGCCAAAGGCATAGGAAAAACACGAGGTGGCGACGACGGCGCGACCTCTTCAGCAATAGGACGTCCTTGCTCCTCCTGAAGAGCTTGACGCAGCTCCTCAGTCACCTTGGTGAGCTCATCATTCCTGGCCCGAGAGGCGGCCAGGTCCTCATGCATTCGCGCCTGCTCTATGCGCGAGGCTTCACAGTCGCCTGCAACGAGCGCATAATATCTACCATCTGCGCCATGGTCATGGCGGCGTCGCCTTCAGCAGCGACAGGCGCCACGGGCTTGAACGATTGCTTCTCATTTTTCTCATGAACTTAGCGAATCACAGAATGCAGCGAACGACACTTGCTTCAGCTACGATCGATTCGGCGATCAATCGGAAGAAACTGTGCGAAACTCCGCAAGAAAACTCAAGAACACCGCAAACCTTCAAAGAAACTTGCAACTTCACCAGAAACCACTGCTCTTGCCACGGATAACCAAACGAGCGAAAAAAAACTCAAGTCCACCGAACAAATTACGCGTAAACAGCAGGAAAACCTCACTTCACCGATCGAAACCCAAACGAACGGTATAAAACGCGAATTCACCGAACAAAATTCAAGCAAACAGCGAATGATGGTGCACCACACACAACCACGCAGAAACTTCGAAAACCTTCAAGAACTCACGCTGTGGATGGGAGCAAGTTTTACACGGCCCACGGTGGACGCCTGATGATCCTGCCTGTTGACCAGAACGCTGGAAACTGCCTCGTCAAAGGATCGCTGTGTGCACCGCTTCAAGCTTCCGTTCTTCTGCGAGATCCACCTCAAGAACCTGCAAAGAACAGAGCGGCGCCGCTGCGGCGATCCACTCCAACGCCCAAGTCAGTGACAACACCACCAAATACTAAGAGCAAGAACACTCAAGAAATCTCGAGGAACCGTGCAAATTCTCTCTCACAGTAAGCTCTAGAACTCGCAAGCGTAAAGAGTGTAATTGAACGTGCGTACCTCAGAAAGTTCGTTGAGAACTCTTATATACCTGGTCACTTTCTCTCTCCTGGCAGTTACAGACCTGGACACGTGGCTCGCATCCAGTCGTACACGTGCCATCATCTGGAGCCTCCTTGACTTGGGCGCTTCTTCTGACTCTCCTTTTGGCTAAGTTACTTATGCATGGTTCTGCCCAATGCATAGCTAACTTAAGAGTGCGATCTCTACTGGAACGGGCGAGTTAGGGTGCTCTCGTACACCTTCCCTGTGGTCTCGCCGGCCGCCTTCGTAATCTGCACCACCTTCACCTTCGGCGATGTGCTTTGTTCTGGCGATCTTCAATCACTTGGTCTCCTGAGTTCACATCTGGCGACTTCATCTTCAATTGGGCGATCGCCTGGCATGTCGAAGATCGGAGCACGCCAACTTAATAATTGGCGATTACACGAACCACCCGACTTCCTTCCCTTCTGCCACTCTGACGCCTTATCCACACGTCTTCTCTGTGGCTTGGTGCCACGTCATCATTCCGACTTCCAGGCGGTACAGTTATTGTCGTGAATAGCTCCTCTAAATCAACAATGTGCGGATCTTTCTCCTCTGATGTGATGACCATGTCGTCCACATATGCATGTACATTTCGCCCAAGCATGGAGGCGAGAATCCTGTCCATCAACCTCTGGTAAGTGGCATCAGCATTCTTGAGGCCAAAAGGCATGACCTTATAACAGTAGCAGGCGAATTCAGCCATAAAGGCAGTCTTGCTCTCATCTCTTGGATGCATACGAATTTGGTTGTACCTGAGAATGCGTTCAAGAAGCTCAACAGCCGACAACCCGAGGCATTGTTCACCAAGGAATCTATACTTGGAAGTGGGTAAGAATCCTTGGGACAAGCCTTGTTCAGATCGATAAAGTCGACGCACATCCTTCACTTTCCATTGGCCTTCTGTACCAACACAACATTTGCCAACCACACTAGGTATTGGATTTCCCTTATGTGGTCAGCATTCAAAAGCTTCTGAGTCTTTTCTCTGATGATCAGACGCTTATCTTCATTAAACTTTCTCCTCCTATGGACCATCGACCTGACCTTCTCATCCATAATAAGCCGATGGCATAGAAATCTGGGTTTATCCCAGGCATGTTCGCGGATGACCGGGCGAAAGCATCCATGTGTTTTGATAATACCTTGGCTATCTCATCCTGCAACTCTTTGCATATCAATGTGTCTAGCTTGAACTTTATCCCTTCTATTTCTCTTTCTTGAACCTCACCGGTAGGTCCAGGTCACCTCTCATTGATGACTTCTGCCTCCGCAATCCATTATGTCCCCCTGTATGAATAGTGATTGCATAAGTTCTCTTATTTTTCAGGCTACTCTAGTAGCACTTATGCGCCGTCTTCTGGTCGAACTTTATGGTAATAACTCCTCCCTCAAAAGAAGACAACTTCATCTTCATATGGGCCTATGAGGCCACCGCACCCAACCTGTTTAGGGAAGCTCACCTCAAAAGCAAGTTATAAGCTGATGTGAGTTGAGTTTAGGATTGTTCATTTTTTGTGTAAAACTTTACTTAGATTGAGATTTTAAGCAATAATATGGTGAGAACTCTAAAAAGATCCCCACTGGACACGAACTTAAAAAAGTGGTTAAGTAAGTGTGAAGGTTCACTTCACAAGAGCAAAAGGAAAAGAGAATTACAAGGTGAACATGATGGAAAGGAAAGCCAAATAGAATTGCCGAATGGAAACAAGGAAACAAAAAAGAACATAATACAAAGAGTAAAACGACAATGAAAAATGGAAGAAAAGATGAAGGAAGGATGAAGCTTATGTGATGGATTTGAGATGTGCCGCCACTTGAGAGCTCTCAATACTCACAAGATAAGACCTAAATGCTAAGAGGAATTCAAACCTCACTAACACCTCACACAATTTGTGCAGAGTAACTCTTCTTGTATTAATTTCAACTTGAAAATACACTAGGTAGGCCTTCTATTTATAGGTGAAGGAGTCTTGGAGAACAAGTTAAAGGGATAGAATGGGAAAAGGGAAAGAATGGACAGCCTTAGGGTTTTAGTAAGTCAAACATGCATCCTAGGCTTGTCCTTCTAGAAACTAGGTCAAAATGCCTTCCAAAAGGTCTAGGAACAAAATAAAATGCTGCCCACACCCCCTATTATGCTAAAGGCACCTTATTCTAGCATATATTTTCTATTTGGGCCCCTAAAGTGAGCCCAAATTATTTACAACATGTTTTATTCTTAAGTAGACCAACAAAAAGAACTTGATGGAAACCATCCAGCCACATACATCCACATAATGATGATGAAGAAGAAGCATTGGATTTGAGGATAAATCCTTTTCAAGAGGGAGGGGATGATGGAAGAGGCCCAAGCCCATGATAGAAAAAGCCCAAAGCCCAAGCCCAAATACAAGTTCAAGCTTCAACTCAAGCCCAAAAAATAGAAGATATGGGCAAACTAAGCATCATTGGATGTCTTTCTTTTGTAATTACTTTTGAGTATTTGTAGTAGAACATAAAGGGAGGTGTAGATATAAATATAAGAGGTGCAAATGTATAAAGCTAAGTCACACCTTCCATGTGACACAAAAGAAGGTGTAGGTATAGATTTAGGAGGTGCCAAAAATAGAAACCAAGTCACACTTCCCTTGTGACTAGGAATTGGCTCCAAATTCAAATGCTTCTCATTTGAATTTCCCTCCACTTTCTTTTTAATTTCCAGCCCCCTAAACACTATAAATAAGAGGGCTTGGCTCATGTATTTGGAAGATTAATGAGAGTAAAGTTATGCTGCCAACATTGTGCCATGCTTTGCTTCTACCTAGTTTCTAGGCTCTAATCTTCATCTTCCTCACCTACCATAGGGCTGGCCGAACCTCCCTACTAACATACACATCATGCACCTTCAAGATCACCATAGCTCCTAGGAGGATCTTGCACATCTCAATCCATAGCTTCCGCACCATTTTCACAACATCCAAGAAGAGCTCCATGAGAATGACATCATTTGGTATCATGAGCATAGGTTCTTCAAAGATGAGTAGTTCTTGGTCTTTTCATTTTGAGTTCTTCTTTATTTCATGTTGTTCATCTTGTTTCCATAATTGTCTTGCTGTTTTTAATTTTTACTTTGTTTTGGTGTGCTATTTGGAAGATCCAACCGGTGCACTTTGTTCAATTGATCTTGAACAATCCTTGTGCAATTTGTGATAGGATTCCATACACCTTTGAGTTGTTGTTTTATTTTAGGTATTTAAGTCTTTATTGCACTTTTATTTGGTTCATTTTATGCTCTTTGAGTCTTTTAATTTCTGAATCCATATATGTTTTGTCAAGTCATGTTCATCCACAATGTCATCAATTCATAGTAGTCCTTTGTTTGGCTTGATTGTTTCTTGATTTTGGGTAATTTTGCTTGATTTGAAACTGCTGTGATATTGATCTTTTGGTGCCTTTTATTTTTAGTTTGAGTTCATATTTGTGTTTAGATCTTACACAAATTCCTTTTCATTAATTGCATTGTGTTTATCTTTTGGTCTCTTGCTGTTTTTTCCAGTTTTTACAGAATCCCCTGTTTTACATTCTCTGTGCTGGCTGTTTTGTTTCAAAAAATTATTTTCCCTCATAGGAAATTTTTTATTCTCTGGATTATGCAAGATTGAGGTGTTACAGAAAAGACAAAAAAAGAATCAGCTCAAAAGAGTCAATAGAAAAAAAATGATAAATATTTTAAAAACAGTATGCAATCTGGGCGCTACAGTTGGCGTAACTGAACACTGAATTTGAAAAATTTATTAAACAAAAATGGTTCATGCATTTGGAGTGATTCCAACGCCAGATTTTAGTTAAGATCTTGAATATTTTGCATATCAATTTTCAGAGGCAAATTCTAAAAGGGCAGCTCAGCATAAATTGGGGAAAAACACGTCCTCTGGCCCACAACAATTTTCCAGTGGTGCTGTTTTTTTATTTTCAAATCTAATTCTAGTGCTATTCTTAGGATTCATTTTGTGTGCCTACCTTTATTTGAGTACCTTTATTTGCTTGTCTAATATTCTTGGAACTCTTTCTAGTTGTCACAATCTAACTCCATTTGTGTGGTACTATTTTTCCAATTAAATTGTTTCTTGCTTTTATTCTTTGGCCTCTAAATTTGGTGCTGGAATTTATTCTCTTTTGGTGCTTAATTGAGTGGAAATTTGACTTTAGTAAGGTCTAGTCTTCTTGATAGGTGCTGGAATTGGAGAATTAAGTCCTTAATTCTAAGGGGAACAAAGGCAAAGGCAGAATCAAACACTTCTCAAAACACCACAAACACTTGGAGGGTCCAACAAGAAAAGACAACCAAGGAAGTGCCAATAGCAAAAAAAAAAATATCAACAAAGGGAGTTTTCTTAATTTTTGTCTTTGCTACTTAACTTGTGTTAATTACTTCTTTAATTACGTGATTAAACGGTGAGTGTGTCTTCAAGGGCTCCAAGTGTCCAAGAAGCCTCACCTAGGGCCGACTAGTGTAATTAGTAATTGTTAATTGTTTTTTATTGCTTTTCTATTGCTTAATTAGTTTCGCTTTTGCAATTGTGTTGCTTTGTTAAGCTTTGTTAATCCTTGCTTGGTTAATTAGTTAACTTGCATTGTTTTCTTGCATTAAAATCTGATTTCTCAACTTAATTGTGTTCTAAGTGGTTTACTAAGAGAAAGCTTTGTGTGAAGACATTGAGGGATAGTTTTTGGCTAAGGCAAAGGCTTGGTATTTAAGTAGTCCTTTGTGACTCACCTCCCTTACCTGGAAAACTACCTTCTCCCTAAATTTTCTCAAGGTAAAATACTTCTACACACAAGCTCTAGTCATGTCTTCTTCTCCTCATTCTGCAAAGTCTATTGAAAGTGAAGTCAAATCTTTAAAAACTCTTTTCAAAGAAGTTTCACAAGTTGTGCAATCAATTTCATATAGACAATTGGAGAGTGAGACTAAACTTAATGTATTGACTAAAGCAAAGAATGAGAAGTCTCACATTTTAAAAAAATTACCTTCTCATGCATCTATCTCTAAAGATCATGATTCTTTTGGGGAGGGAAGCCTTAGAATAAATGATTATTATCAAGCACCCCCTAGAAGACATAGAAGAGATAGAAAAGAACAAGAAAACCCAAGAGAGGATAGGGTAGACCAACCCCATTTCCATGGAAAAGAAAGTATAGAAGCTTGCCTAGATTGGGAAATGAGGATAGAAAAATTGTTTGCTTCCCATAAAGAAAGAAAGGAAAGAAAAATACAAAAGAAAAGAGGGGAAGTCGAAAGGGAAGCTAAAGAAAAAGAAAAAGAAAAAGAAAAAGAAAAAGAAAAGCATGAGAAGACCCTTGAGAAACAAAAGGCGTGGGAGAAGAGTGTTCATTCCCACAAGGTCATTCAACAAGACAAAAGATTTAAAAATACCTTTGAAAATATGTGTCTTGTTGAACAACCTCAAAGCCTTACCTTTTGTAAAGGAACACTTGCAAGCATAGAAAAAAAAGAAGAATCATTAAAAGAGGCTTGCATAGATTATTTTACATATATACCAAGATATCCCCAAGTGAAGGTCAAGTTATCTATAGGTAACTACCAAACAAATTTTTTATGTGAGGTAGTACCTAAAGAAACTTGTCATGTCTTATTGAGACAACCCTTGCAAAGCATTAAAATTTTCATGAACAATGGTTGTATCAACAAGACTACCTTCACACATAAAAGAAAAACTCTTCATAAAGGAGAACTCATGGGACAAAATAGAGTTGATAAAACTCTAGAGCTTTTAAAGGGAAAACTTTTGTCGCCCATGAGAAAAGAAGTTCAAAGACATTACCTTAGATACATTTCTTGTTTTACAAATACGCCTAAGGCAATGTCTCATGAACTCTATACTCCTTTACCTTTTGCAAATGATCCTTGGGAAGACACAAATTTCATATTAGAGCTTCCTAGGACAACAAAAGGTTTTGATTCCATTTTCATGGATATGGATAAACTCTTCTCTAGAGAAGTGATACATCCTCATGGTTTATCTTCAAGCATAGTGTTGGATAGAGCTCCAAATTTCGCAAACCATGATTTGAGGATTCTCTTGGGAAAACTTGCAACTAAGTTGTACACTTTAAATTCTTATCATCTTCAAAAGCATGGTCAAAATACATTTGAAAATCTAGCTCTTTCTACTATGCCTAGAATAATCACAAAGGACAAACACAACTCTAGAGATGAGCATACATACCATAGTGTAGTTCACAAAACTACCAATATTTTCCCATTTGAAGTTGTATATGGACTTAATCCTCTTTCTCCTTTAGATTTATTACCCCTTCCTAATCCACATACCTTTATGCATAAGGAAGGAGTTACAAAAGATTATTTTGTTAAGAAAATGCATGAGAGGATTCAAGAACAAATACAACAAAAAATAGAGAAATATTATGAGAAGTTGCCAAAAACAATAGAAAAACAAAAGGAATGGCAACTTCCTAAAATTAATGTTTACACAACTGCTCAAACTAACACATTTGATTTGTTTGATGATTCACAGAGATGGACATTTGATCCTGGAGGACGAGCCTAGTTTTCAAAATAGGAATAAGGTTGTTGTTCGAGATCAAACCTGTAAATCTGAGGACAAATCCTCTCAAGAAGGAGGGGGTGATGGAAATCATCCAGCCACATACATCCACATAATGATGATGAAGAAGAAGCATTGGATTTGAGGATAAATCCTTTTCAAGAGGGAGGGGATGATGGAAGAGGCCCAAGCCCATGATAGAAAAAGCCCAAAGCCCAAGCCCAAATACAAGTTCAAGCTTCAACTCAAGCCCAAAAAATAGAAGATATGGGCAAACTAAGCATCATTGGATGTCTTTCTTTTGTAATTACTTTTGAGTATTTTTAGTAGAACATAAAGGGAGGTGTAGATATAAATATAAGAGGTGCAAATGTATAAAGCTAAGTCACACCTTCCATGTGACACAAAAGAAGGTGTAGGTATAGATTTAGGAGGTGCCAAAAATAGAAACCATGTCACACTTCCCTTGTGACTAGGAATTGGCTCCAAATTCAAATGCTTCTCATTTGAATTTCCCTCCACTTTCTTTTTAATTTCCAGCCCCCTAAACACTATAAATAAGAGGGCTTGGCTCATGTATTTGGAAGATTAATGAGAGTAAAGTTATGCTGCCAACATTGTGCCATGCTTTGCTTCTACCTAGTTTCTAGGCTCTAATCTTCATCTTCCTCACCTACCATAGGGTTGGCCGAACCTCCCTACTTCCATACACATCATGCACCTTCAAGATCACCATAGCTCCTAGGAGGATCTTGCACATCTCAATCCATAGCTTTCGCACCATTTTTCACAACTTCCAAGAAGAGCTCCATGAGAATGCCATCAATTTCTCCCTCTAGTGAGGTCTTCACTTGAATGTTGAGATGACTTTTCATAATGTGCATCCTTAGTCATCTTTTTGTTGTCTTGGTTTGTACCATAAGCTGAAGATGTGTTAACAACAATGTACCTTACAGTGATCGTTCGAGATGAGGTGTCATAAGAAAGGTCGTCCTTAGTTTGATATACCCATGTATTTCCACCTGGTCTCCTGCAAAGCCAAACAAGCACCCGTCATACGGCCTTAGCTGGTTAGGAGAAAAGTGCAAACTGTTGAATCTCGACCAGAACATCACGTCACCTGAGCTTTTGTGGTCAATGAGAACTCTGTGTACCTTTTTTCCCATGGTGACAACAGATATCACCACTGGATCATCCTCGTGAGGAACCACGTCCTCCAAGTCAGAGCTCGTAAAGCAAAGAGCGGGCTCTGGTGAATGGTCGGGTCTCCTCGCCTCCAGGGACATCACTGCTCGGGCATATCCCTTGCGCTTGGAAGCAGAGCTCCCTCCTCTAGAAAATCCTCCTGAGATGGTGTTAAACTCTCCATGGATCGGTATCTCATGTGCTTGGTCCCTGAGAGCAACCTCTCCCTTCGGTTCTTCATGAATCTTTCCTTCACCAAGCTCTCCAGTTGGTGACCCAGAACTATACATCGCACAACGTCATGCCCAAATCCCTTGTGGAATTCGCACCAGACCTCCTTTTGTGGCCCCAAATTCCTGTAAGTCTTCTAAGGAAACTTCATCTTTTCCGCAACTCCTAGAACGCCCAATAATTCCTTTTAGGATACTCGGAACTTGGGTCAAAACGACAACTCCTCCCTGGCCTTCGCTTTGGGCACGTTTCTCCTACTGCATATGGTACATACCTCGAATCCATTCTCTTCCCGGCCGAGGTCTCGCTAACCCTCAAAGGTCGGGCTCGGCTGCTCTCCTTGGGCTTTGGCTGCCTTGAGAACGAGTTGTCGTGCTTCATGGTGACGGCCTCCTCCACATTGATGTGGGCAACAGCCTGCTGTCGCACCTCGGAGAACGTCTCTGCTGGATTCTGATCAGTGAATCACTGAATGGTCATGTCACGATCCCTTATTCAAAAGCAATTACCATCACAACTTCATCGTGGGTCTGGAGTATTACTATAAGTGCCCAAAATTTGTTCTGATAATCCTTCAATGACTCCCCCCTCCCTCTGCATCACGTTGAAGAGGTCATACAATACCGGAGGCTTCACCTGGTTGACAGAGAACTGTTCTCTAAACAGTCTGGTGAACTGCTCAGAAGAGGTGATGTGGCCATTGGGAAGCCCATTGAACCATTGTAGGGTTGTACTGTGAATGTGCTCATAAGCGTCTTGCACTGAACAACATTCGTTCCTTCAGAAACAATCAATCGGGCATTGAATGTCGTAATATGGTTTTCAAGATCTTCCACGCCTGTGAAAACAATCTTGGGCGTGATGTAGTTCTGTGGCACAGGCTCATCCATAACCTCTTGCGAAAATGGCTTGGGACGACTCCTCAAGAGCAAACTCAACCCTCGTCGGTCGTGCTACTGTAGACTCTTGCGTAAGTCCTCATTTGTCTTGCACAATTCCTCATTTGTTGCCCGGGAAGCCTTTATCTCTGCCAACAGTTGATCCTGCATAAGCACTTGCTCAACTCGAGCCTCTGCTCGCAGTTTCTCCTGCTCGGCTTTAGCTTCTTGTTGAATCCGTTCCTGCTCCTACATGTATTGCTCATTGGCTTCCTGTAGAGCCTCATTGTCTCCATGAGTTGTTGTAAAGTGGGGGCGTCACTTCCTTCGGATCCCAACAGTCCTTATCTAGTGTTCTTCATAACGTTGCAAGGCTTTAAACACGAATGTGGGTGGGATCAAATTTTATTAGGCCCCACGGTGGGCACCAAATGTTCTTGCCAGTTGACTTTCTCTTCGATTGACTCTAGTGAGAAGCTCCACTTCCAATCTGTTTCCTCTAGAATCTGTTCTACATCTTCTTGTTGCACTGGAACGTGGCTCCATTGAAATAGAGGGGGCTCTACCTGTTGATCACACTCTGACGATCAAGCCAGTGAGAGCTTACTAAAATCATATAAGTATTCTATTTCAATGTCAAAAATAACATACCTTTACCGGGGGACTCAAACCCATTTTATAACTACTCTTGTAACAGTTTTCTCTCATGAGAATCTTATCTCTACTGAAAGCATAAAATAATAACAGAAAACCCACCTGCTAACGGGGCACCACTTATGTTCAGGTGCTAACAGTAGGAAAATATTTTGTTTTACGTGTGCACCCTTACTTATGGTGCTTCTCTTATTTAACAACTTTATCTTTTCAACCAACAACTATATGCATGTATTTATGTATCTTAACAACCACGCACACTTATCTTTTAGGTTAAAAAAAATATTCTATTAATAACCTTATATTAATATATAACAAAAATATTATTTTAATTATTCTCTAACGGGCTTACCAATATAACTGAGCTAAAAGAAGTACTATTACAAGTAACTAAACAATGATAGAAAACACCTGGATTTGCACAATACAGGAAACTCCTATGATTAGAACTTGTTACCACAGCAAAGCTTGAACAAAAATCTTGCACTTTTGAAAAACTATTTTTCAAAAAACGAATCTCTTTCTTTGACCTCAAATATGTATCAATACTTGTTGTATTTGAATGTATATTTTGCTTTGAAACAGAGACTATATTTATAGCTCTGAAATGTAGCCGTTTAAGACAGTTTTGATCACTAAATCAGTTAAAACAAGTTTTCAAAAGTTGTTATGAAAACACACATTTAACAGGTTGAAACCACAATTGAACCGGTTGAATGAGTTAAGTTGTTGCATAATTAATTCAAAAAGCAGTTTCAGAAACCTCAAGCTAGCTAAGTGACAAACAACCGATTATCTCGATGATTCAACCGGTTGTTTTCCCTTTGCTTGGAAAAACATTTTATTTCTTTTAAAACTGATTGGTCAAGCTTTGTGTAGGAATTAGAACTGATTTTAACAAAGATTCTAAACAACCTAATCTAAACCCAAACCAAAAAGCAGCACAGTTTCAGACTTCATGTGGATTTGAAATATCAAAACTCCAAAGTTCAACAATAAATTCTAGATAACTTTGTGACTTAAATAAGATTAAGAAATTGTAGTCTATTTAGAAAAAACTATTGGGTATGAATTTAATTTGAACCAATTAAAACTCTTGTTGAAAAGACTTTAAGCCACATATTTAGTAAGTTGCTTGGCTTTTAGATACACATGTGACATAGGCTTTCATATTCAAATTTATAGATGGTACAAAATACTACTTTCTCTCTCTCTGGCGATCACTTTGTGAAAATTTAGTTTTGGATGCAGCATTTTTAACTTTGTCTCTGTTTTTAAATTTAATTCAATTTAATTTAATTTAACATTTCACATATAAACAAGCCAAAATGAAACTCTGGTATAAAGAGCAAAAGAAGAAGTTAAAAAGAAAAGGAAAAAATAGAAGAGAACAAGGGACAAACAAATATTACTAGGTAAAATAGAAAAAACGAAAACAAAATAGACACTGTCTTATGATTTCTTTTGAGTTTTTATAAAACTTTAATCTCTATTTCTTTTAATGTGCTTGTTCACTTTTGAGATAAATGTTAATTGTGTTTCAACTTGGACATTAGAATTATGAAAAGTATGAATCTTCATACAGGATAGTCTTCAATTGTTCACAAAGAATTAATCAAAATTGATCAAGCACTAAGTGTCACTCTTCTCAATAACATCATTTCAAATACTTTTCTCGATTTGATGCAACTCAATTCAACCAGCAACATTACTACATCAGCTACACCTTGGCTTTTGAAAGTAATAGGGGTTTTAACATTGGAGATTTTTTGTGTGTCTGCAACATTTTAAGTACACCTCTCCTTGTTTTTGTAATATTTTTTTCCAAGATTGACCATCTTTGGAATTAGTTTCTAGAACGTATTTAATACATTCCAAATTGTTATAATTTGACTATTTGCTTCTTATTGGTATTGTAGTTTTAGCCGCTTGTTCCAGTGTTGTTTATGCCCTCTAGATGATATTCTAGAAATAATTGGAATGTTTTTCTTCTCCTGTTGATAGTTTTGGATCTTATATGATCATCTGTGAATGGTTTACATTTTAATAATAGTTGCATTACGGAAAGTTGGTTTGTTGCAATTGTACAGAAAATTAGTAGCAGTGAGGCCAAAATAATTATTGACAAATGACAACAATTGCTCGGATCAAGGATGTGTTCTTTAGAGTCACTCATTAAACAGGCATAATTGTTTCACATGTACTGCTAGTTTCAGTTTTCAGAGTTTCATGTGCACGTTTTGCATAAAAAAAGACTAAGTGGAATGGTGCAACGACTCCTATTTCAACATGATCCCAAACTATTCAAGCAATTTGGTTTCAAGAAAGGAATTTGATTTAGTAAATGGGTTCCCAAGCTACCCTAAACTATTCAAGCAATTTGGTTTCAAGAAAGGAATTTGATTTTGTAAATGGGTTCCCAAGCTACTTCAATAAGCACATGGTGTAGGTCAGTGGAAAAATACAAGAAGAAAGGAATTGTGTCAAAATTTGCCTTCCAAAAGACAACTGATGTGCATTTTAAAGAAAGTGGAAACTGCTTCCTACTTTTAAGGGACATTATCTTTGATAAGTTTTTAACACCTGTGAGCCATTTGAAGGTAAGAAAATGGTGAAAAATATTCTCTTATCTTTATCAAATTAAATCTGAACTAATTTAACCAATTTTTGTATGCTCAGTTTCACACTAGTTAAAAACACATACGTTTCTGTCAATTGATTTCTGAATTAAAAGAATTCAATTTTCATCAGTTGATTTTTATTCGGACAGCTTCATTCGGTTCCTAATTTTTTTTAGCTGTGTAACTCATCTTTATAAGCAAACATCAGCTATCAGCTGATCAAGTAATTTTTATAGGCTGCCAACAATGAGTATAGTTTGTTAGAGCCTATGACATCCTAATTTCATGATTGATTTGTATTATGTTTGAGTTCTTTTTCCTTATTTTCTGCCAATCTCTAAACCATCAATGCAATGGGCCTGTCAATTTGTTGCACTTTGTAGAACTCTTGACTAAATCTTAAGGTTACGCCAATTCCCCTTTTGAGCTTTTTTTTAGTTGTAAGATTCTACACTGTTATTATTTGGATGCTACTTTATTAGTTTCTCTTGTCTCACGATCCATGAAGTTAGAAATGTAGACAAAAATGGATTGAGAAAGCATTCAATATCTATAAAAACATTACATTGTAAACATTTCAGACGAATCACTGAAAACTGTAATATATTGTGAAATTTCAGAGTATGAAAGACCATTCGCAGAAATACCCTCCTCTTTAATGCCAAAATGCCAAATTATTGTCAGAGTCTGCTGACTCCATCTATGTATTGAGCAGGTATGCCAAGAGACAAAGTGTTCTGCCACAAAACGACGCAAAATCTTTCCGGTGGCAGTCTTGGGGAAAGAATCAGTTATGAAGACCTTTTTGGGAACTTTGAAGGATGCAAGATTATTCTTGCTATATCTTAGCACCTCTGCCTCGTCAACGTTTGATCCTTCTCTTGGGATGATAGCACAATATATCTATCAAAAAGTTAACAATATATCATCAACACAAATTTCAGTCAACAAAACTAGATATAGTAATCCACATGTAATACCGGAAGAGGTCGAATGGTCGACAAGGCTGAATAAACCCAAATGTACTACCGGATGGTCAGGAGGTCGAATGGTCGACAAGACCGAATAAACCTAAGAACAAACAATAAACACATGATTAACTGTAATTAAACCAGTTTAGTTATAAACTATGATTAAGGCACAATTGAACCCTCGTCTGAAATCCAAGAGCAGGCCCATAACAATTGAGGTTCATCCCAAAGTTATAAATACTAGAGGAGACCCAGCGTCAAAGGTAATCTTTCACTCTTAACTCATCGGCATATTGTACTTGGACTAACTTGAGCATCGGAGCGCCTTCGCAGGTACCCCACTCCGCCGTTCTTGGAGAAGGACTTGCAAGACGAAGAGACACCGAACACAGAAGCCGCGAGGACGAGAAGACGGAAGCTACATGAGTCATTCTGAGAGGAACCCGACCTTGTAAGAACATTTTTGGCGCCCACCGTGGGGCCGGGATGAAATCCTTCAGAGTGTCCACATGATAACAACGAGGAATATGACTGGCAACGACAGAAATACGTAAGGAGGAGTATAGACCAACCCAAAAAGAAACCTCTCGACCAAGGTCGACCCACACTACAAAAAAAAACACATTTAGCGACCACCACATTCGGTCGCTAAAAGCACTATAATCGATCGCTAAACATATTTGTCACCGAAATAGTCACTAAATAAAGATGGAAGCGAAACTCTAGTCGCAAAGCCTTTAGCGACCGAATTATAAAGTGGTCACTAATTTGCAACCGATATTTCAGTGGCTAAATCGGTCGCAGAAAATTTGATCACCAAAAATCAGAAACCAAATTAGCAATCGAAATTTCAGTTGTTAAATCAGTCGCAAAAAATTGTCACCAAAATTCAAAAACCAAATTAGTAACTGAAATTTCAGTGGCTAAATCGGTCGCAAAAAATTTGGTCACAAAAATTTAGAACCCAAATTAGCAACCAAAGTTTTATAAAATAATCGGTGACTAAATCGGTAACTGAAACAAAAGGTAATAGCGACAACCATTTTTTGTCGCTAATGGATTAAAATAATTAATTAAAAAAAACTTTTGGTGGCTAATTCGGTGACTAAATGGAGACTCCTAGGATTTTGATGGCTATTTTTATATGTATTATTAATATTTATAGGACTCCTTAAGTATGACATTGTAGTTTCTTCTCATTGCTTTGAGTTTTTTCCTGCAGAAATACAACTAAGGTTGATTGCAATGAGTACAAGGAAAGCCTCAGAACATTGAAATTTTCGATTAATTGAATTCAAGTTCAAATTAGAAATCATAACATAAAGTTGTACCAGAAACATGCAAAGAAAAGCTGATGGAAGCTCATACCAACCAAAATAGAAAAATTAACTCTCCGTGAAAAGGGCAAATAAGAACTGCAATAAAATTTATAGATAATCGATTTTGCATACAATGACAAATGTTACGAGATAGAGGTTAAAGCCATCTTCCTAAATTAACAGAAACAAAAAGTTATCTCTCCAAAAAAAAACTATAGAAATATGGACTCATTCCTAGAAGAATCAAGCTAAGGCAGAATAAACTCGGTATCAATCTTACTTTAATGTATACTATTCTCTCCGCCTGGATTTGCTTTTTCAACTGATTTATCTTGAGCGACAAGGTTCCCAATGCATCATTTGCAGGCTCTCCAAGTTGTTTCTATCGACATTACAGAAGAAAACGTCACCACATTCAAAGTACAAAAAGTAGAAAAACATAAAACAAAATTTCAATTCTCAAGCGATGAAGCACAATGACCATTTAATTAGCAATGGAAAATCTACAACAGAACAGAAATCAATACTAAAGACTAAGCACAATCCAAAAGCCCTATTCGCGACTCAAGTGTTGTGATATTCAATTACAGAGAGATAGAGGAATAGAGAACTCGAAAATGATGTTCGCTCGTGATTACCAGCTCAATTTCAAAATTCTATATAGACATAAACAAATTCTGAAAAACAGTTACGCCATCGATTCCGTTGAGTCGGAAGAGAAAAAAAAAGAATTGAAGCATTAAACAACAAGTTGTATTCAGTTTATTGTTGAATTGGAGGAAGAGAGAGAAACTGACTCGAGGTTTGGAAGCGGAGTCGGTATGTTTGGAGACCATCGATGGTGTGACGTACGGTGTGCGAAGTCGATCAAAGGAGGAAGAAAGCAAGAGACAGTCACTCTCGTGTCTGTTGTGTGAGAAAGAAGGGAAAGAAAGTGACAGGTTCTGAGTTTTGACACGTTTGATTAGATGGCCTACCGCAAAAACAAACGCAACGTAATTTGTGGTGGTTGCGTAAGTTACACACCATCCACCACCGCTACTATTTTCTTCATTATATTTTACGCACCATCCAAGAAAATTTCATGACACACAATTTTTTCAATACTTAAAATAAAATTGATTTTGAATACATTCCAATATTTTATCTAATTATATTATTTATTATTAAAAATGAATAAAACTGTAGCCATACACATTTTTGTAAAATAAAAAAAAATATTAAATAAGTATTTATTTTATCTAATTATATTATTTATTATTAGAAATGAATAAAACTGTAGCCATACACATTTTTGTAAAATTAAAATTATAATATTAAATAAGTATTAAAATATCTTGATAATAAATATGAATATTTTAATCATTTAATTATTTTTCATGGTTTAAGTTGCAGATACCTATTACCTCTGTTAATAATTTTTAAATAAAATATTAATAATCAAAAAATTATTTACATTTTAATTCTGAAAATTTATTTGTTTTTATAAAATTAAAGTAATTTTAAAGGGATAATTTTATTTAAATTTAATTATGTGGCGTAATTTATTTTTTAAAAGGATTAATTTTATAAATAATATTATTTTGTTATGTAATTTTATTTATAATTTTTATTTGAGCTGATATTTTAAAAATAATATTTATTTAACTTTATTTAAATTTAAAAAATTACAAATATAATTGACACAAATTTTTTAAATAGAAAAAAAAAACAGTAATACAACTAATTATTTTATAAATGGATGACTAGTCAAGAATATCTATAGTGGTCCTTGTATAGATTTTTAAAATAAAAATGAATTATTATTATTATTATTATTAATATTACTGAAATAAAAATTACATTCAGCTACTAAATTATGGATATTTGGTGGTTATTTTGGTTGCAAATTGCAACCACTTATTTTCGGTCTCTAAATTTGGTGACTAAAATGTTATTTTTTTGTAATGTCAAGTGAATCCCTGTCGAGAGCATGTTAAAGAAATCGCTCGGCCAAGGTCGATTCACCCAAATGAATCCCTGCCAAGAGCACGTTAAAAGAAAACCACTCGGTCAAGGTCGATTCACCCATGAATCCCTTTCAAGAGTGTGTCAAAAAAACCTCTCGGTCAAGGAAGAATTCACTTACGTGAATCCCTATCGAGAGACTGTCAAAGAAAACCTCTCAGCCAAGGTCAATTCACCCAAATGAATCCATGCCGAGAGCGCGTTACAGAAACCTCTCGGCCAAGGTCGATTCACCCGTGAATCCCTGCCGAGAGCACGTCAAAGAACCCTCTCGGCGTAGGTAGAAATTCACCTATGTGAATCCTTGCCGAGAGTCGGATAAGAAACCTCTTGGCGAAGGTAGAACTCACCTACGTGAATCCCTGCCGATAGTTCGTAAGAGAAAACCTCTCGGAGAAGGTAGAATTCACTTGTGACCGGGATTCCGATAAGAAAACCTCCTGGCAAAGGTAGAATTCACCTATGTGAATCCCTGCCGAGAGTCCGATAAGAAACCTCTCGGAGAAGCTAGAATTCACCTGTGTATCCCTACCAGGTCCGTAAGAGAAAACCTCTTGGCAAAGGTAGAATTCATATATGTGAATCCATGCCGAGAGTCCGATAAGAAAACCTTTTGGCAAAGGTAGAATTCACTGAATCCCTACTGAGAGTCCGATAAGAAACCTCTCGGAGAAGGTAGAATTCACCTGTGAATCCCTGCCAAGAGTCTGATAAGAAACCTCTTGGCGAAGGTAGAATTCACCTACGTGAATCCCTGTCGAGAGTCCGTAAAAGAAAACCTCTTGGAAAAGGTAGAATTCACCTCCGTGAATCCCTGCCGAGAGTCCGATAAGAAATCTCTCAGAGAAGGTAGAATTCATATATGTGAATCCATGACGAGAGTTCGATAAGAAAATATCTTAGCGAAGGTAGAATTCACCTATGTGAATCCCTGCCGAGAGTTTGATAAGAAACCTCTTGACGAAGGTAGAATTGATATAAACCCACTAACATGATAGGATATGATATGAACATGTTATGGATTCAATAAGAGTTGGAATATGATTAGGCACTTTTTAAGAATTTGATCAATGTTCTTAAACATTCAAGAACTCACCAAAACACAAGTAACCAAGCCAAACTCACATAGAAACCCATTTTTGGACATATGAACCGTTTGACACAAGGAAGAACACAAATGCACTGATTAAAAGTCCAAGAAACACAATCATAACCACAAGAACAGCAAACCAAATGAAACTACCGAATATAAACACAAGACAAACAAGTTCTACCGATTGAAATAACAAGAAACAACAAAAACATGTTTTAGAGTTTGTTTTGGAATGGAAATGGAAGAAGAAGATGAAAAGGACAAGGAAACTTATGTGGTTGGAGCTCTTGGAAATGTGCACGCCACTTGAAGGATGGTTGGCTTCAAGATGAGTGTTGTTGCCGCCACTTGAGAGACCAAGAATTCACTCAAGATAAGACTAGAAGAGAAGAAAACACAAGTCTTTCTCAATTCACTCACCAATTTGGTAGAGGTTCATTATTCACAAAATCAATCCTATTATTTTAAAGACCTAAGCCTTCCTTTTATAATGAGGAGGACTAGTCACAAGTAAAAGGGAAGCTTACAAGAGAAGCTTTGAAATGTGACCTTCTAACTCTTCCTATTTTAGTGCCTAAAGGAGAGTGAAGAGGCACCTTTCTAGATCTTTCCTAAAAACTAATGCCTAAATGTGCAATACAAAGGAGGTGTCTTAGGTGTCCATCTTTAGCACCTTCCTAAACACTACTCTATATGTTTTACAATTTTATACAAAAGAAACTATAAAAAGAGAAAACATTTGAAGCCTACTACCTAACTCCTTAGCTTTGCTCCTTGTAATCCTTTGAGGTATAAAGGATGATGAGCTAATGTGTCTTTGAGCATCTTGAACTTCAACCTCATTCTCTTCTTCTTCTTGATCTCCATCAAGAATTCACCTACGTGAATCCCTGTCGAGAGTCCGATAAGAAACCTCTCGACAAGGTAGAATTCACTTACGTGAATACCTGCTGAGAGTCCGTAAAAGTAAACCTCTTGCCCAAGGTAGAATTCACTTATGTAAATCCCTGGCGAGAGTTCGATAAGAAACCTCTCAGAGAAGGTAGAATTCACCTATGTGAATCCCTGCCGAGAGTCCGATAAGAAACCTCTTGGCGAAGGTAGAATTCACCTACGTGAATCCCTGCCGAGAGTTCGTAAAAGAAAACCTTTTGGCGAAGAATTCACCTATGTGAATCCCTGCCGAGAGTCCGTAAAGAAATCTTCTTGGCGAAGGTAGAATTCACCTACGTGAATCTCTGCTGAGAGTCTGTAAAAGAAAACCTCTTGGCGAAGGTAGAATTCACCTACGTGAATCCCTGCCGAGAGTTCCATAAGAAACCTCTTGGCGAAGGTAGAATTCACCTAGGTGAATCCCTGCCGAGAGTTCGATAAGAAACCTCTTGGCGAAGGTAGAATTCACCTACATGAATCCCTGCCGAGAGTCCGATAAGAAACCTCTTGGCGAAGGTAGAATTCACCTGCGTTAATCCCTGCCGAGAGTCCGATAAGAAACCCTCTCGGGGAAGGTAGAATTCACCTACGTGAATCTCTGCAGAGAGCCTGTAAAAGAAAACCTCTTGGCGATGGTAGAATTCACCTATGCGAATTCCTACTGCGAGGCCGTAAAAGAAAACCTCTTGGCGAAGGTAGAATTCACCTACGTGAATCCCTACCGAGAGTCCGATAAGAAACCTCTCGGAGAAGGTAGATATAAAACAGTTGAGGTGGATAAAAAAACATCTGCCCAAAGATGAAGCAATTTTTATTTTATAGACTCTACATTACATTTTAACAATTCCACTTGAGCCTTGGGGGCAAATGTACTACCAGATGGCTGAGAGGTTGAATGGTTGACAAGGCCAAATAAACCCAAATGTACTACTGGATGGCCGGGAGGTTGAATGGTCAACAAGGCCAAATAAACCTAAGAACAAACAATAAACACACAAATAATTGTAATTAAACCAGTTTAGTTATAAACTATGATTAAAGCACAATTGGGCCCTCGTCTGAAATCCAAGAGCAGGCCCATAACAGTTGAGGTCCATGTCAAAGTTATAAATACTAGAGAAGACGCAGCGTCAAAGGTAATCTTTCACTCTTAACTCATTGGCATATTGTACTTGGATTAACTTGAGCGTTAGAGCGCCTTCGCAGGTATCTCATCCCGCCGTTCTTGGAGAATGACTTACAAGACGGAGAGACACCGAACACAGGAGCCGTGAGGACGAAAGCTACATGAGTCATTATAAGAGGAATCTAAGAACACACATTTCTGAGCTGTAAAGTACAAACAAACAAAGAAAGCCAGATTGCTTATTTTTTTAGCACTTTTTAACTAATTATGAAATATTGGACATTTTAAGGAAATCTTCGTAATACTGAAAAGCTATGAAGGTCGTAGCAATTTATCTCATAAGGGAGGGCACTGAGAAAAGAAGCTGCTACCGCTACGAACAACCTGTTTTCCTAGTGTAGAATTACATCAAAAGGTTAAGAAGTAGCTGAATTTTTCAAAATTAAATTAGTCACTGATACACCAAACACTTTTCAGATTTGGACAAAGGTAATTTTCTGTAACGTGGTATTGAAATGGTGGTTCCATTTTCCAAAAGGTGATCAAATAAAAATGGACTCTTTTTCGATTAGAAGGATTTTCTTGTACGCCACAAAATGTTCTAACATGATTAGAGTATGACCTTTGAAGGCAGAAAGTGATAAAAAATAAATGGCTCAGTTTGTGTGTCTTTCAGGTACGTGTACCAACCATTGCAAGAAAGGGATATTTATAGAGTTTAAGGAGGAGACTTAAAATATTTTAATTCAAAATAATTTAATTCAAAATAAAGTTTAATAATTTTTTCAATAATTTTTTCAGGTACGTGTACCAACCATCACGCAATCAAATTATTTTTTCAATAATTTTTAAATATAAGAACAAATGTATAAAGTTATAATTTTTATCAATTAAAAAATAAAAAAAATTGTTTATTTAAATGTTGTTTCTTATACTTGTCAGTTGTACAGTACGCAATTATATCATAATTTTCTTTTACCAAAGTTATCAAACTCATGGCTCCCTTGTTGAAGCTACTACAATTTTTCACTATCCATTGTTGGTATCTCCAATTATCATCCAATTTTTATTGCGTGATGATGATCTTTTGACATGTGCTAAAAAATGTGTTTCTCTTGTACAGAAGTTGTTGTGAGTCCACTTTTTCTGTTCCTTCCTATTGTAAAAACTTTACTGCGCCCTGATTTTCATGTCTCTACACAATTCTGTATGTTACCTCTTTTTTCCTTAATATTTTTCATTTGGTCATGTGGTCTTATTTAGTTATTTTAGGCTAATGGCTTAGTTATCTTCATTTGCTTCAGTTGAAGCATGAAATAGAATTGTCTTCATTGCCAACAATGTTACGCGCAAAACTTGTCCGATCTTCAGCTATTTTATTTCACATTTCCTTTCTTTTCGAATTTCTATGTTTCTACGTCTTCAATGCAAATTCAACTAAAATAATATTCTTTTAATATGTTTTAAAACCTCTTCTGCCGCAACCAAAAAAATTTATTTATAAGGCTTTTTTTTAATAGAAGTAGTAATAATCTCCACTAAAATACACACATTTTATGTGTTCTTTTAACCTGTGATAAATCACCGAGATTTTTTAAGAAACGCAATTATTTTTTTATTATAAGTCATACACTTCCAAGATTAGTAATCACCTTCAGGTTCAGGTTGAGACATTATTTTTCTCTATTTTGATCATCATTTGTTTGTTTCACCTAGTATTTGTTCTAATCATATGAACTTTATTTATTTTGATATCTCCATTTTTCATATATAATTATTCATTTTCTTAAAATGTATTGTATTGATTCTAATTATAATAATTTTAAAAGTGTACTTTCTTACCTGGTTTTAATTATATCAGAATTTTTTTTATATATCACTAAGTTTTAAATTGATAACTAATATAAAAAATGTATTATTTTTATTAGTATATGTGTTAAATCGATCATGAAAAATCATTTTATCTAATAATTTTTTTTTATATTTTATATTAATAACATAAGAATAACTCCATAGATTAACTTAACAATAATCAACGACACCACTATTGCAAAGTTTAAAGATTGCAAACTAAATCAAGAAAAAATTTCTATTGACTTGTAGTAAGCATTTGGAAACATTGAATGAGACCTATTAAGTGTAAGTTGGACACTCTTAAGTGTGTTGTTTTATTTTATTAATTTATTGTTGATAAAAAGAAGAATGAGACCTATTAATCCACCAAATTGCTTAATAAGACAAATTCAATTAATAATGGCTTGGAGGAGAGGTTGAGACTAATGATGTTCATATGATGATGGACATTTACAATGTCAATAGCTTGATGATGGTGAAAAACTATTGCAAATATAGATATATATTCTAGATGAATATACATCTATTCACAATAATTATGTTTACAAAATATATTATCTTTAATTTATTGATTAATTTTTCTTTCTTTGACTCGACATTTATCTATTCAAGTTGATCTGTTGGAGATTCCACATCGACTAGAGATTAGAGTCTTTCATTGTATATAAGTGGGTGCAAATCTCAACCTCATGAGCCGGTTTTATGGGGTTGAGTTAGGCTTAAAGTCCACTTTTTAATATGGTATCAGAGCTTTGATTAGAGCTCTGGTTGCTACATTTATTTATGGGTGAAGTTGTTGATCCCTCACAAGATCTTTGTTCACCTTACCATGTTAGTTCATCAGATAATTCATCCTTGAATAGAGTTTACTCTCTCATTACACAACAAGAGAGGCAAGTTTTTGGTGATCAATCCAAGGCAATGATTGCTACTAGCAAAGGAGGTTATAAAAACAATGCTACGACCTATGACATGGGTGGTGGATATGGAAGAGAATATACTTCCAAAATTTGCAGTTATTGTGGAGAGACAGAGCATACCATTGATACATGCTATAAAAAGCGTGGTTTTCCACCTCATTTCAAATTTAAAAATCAGAACCATCATTAGAGTCATGCAGCCTTTCACAATACAAATTTTAACAATAATGAGCAGAATCATGAAGGTTTAAAGTCAGAAGTGGAGTCTCAACAAATTTGGTTTTACTCCTGAGCAGTATCAAACATTGTTAGCTCTTTTACAACAGGTCAAATCCAGTGACAATGTTTCTAGTCAAGTCTCTGTTATTCCTTCCAACATGACAACACAAACTGGTAATAACTCTATTTCTTCTTTTAGTTCTTGGATTATTGATAGTGGTGCTACTGATCACATTTGTTCATCCTTAACTTACTTCACTTCATATCATCAAATTGATCCTATTTATGTCAAATTACCAAATGGAAATCAAGTCATTGCCAATTATTTTGGAAGTTTTTTTCTCAATCAAAATCATGTCATAAACAATGTTTTGTATATTCCTTGTTTCACTTTTAATCTTCTTTTAGTAACAAAATTGATTGATAGACTATCTTGTGTTCTTACCTTTGATTCTAATGGTTGTCACATTCAAGACAAAAACTCATTGAAAATAATTGGTTCTACTAAGATGCAAGATAGAATTTATATACTCAGGATCCCATCTTACCAGAAATTTCAAATTAAACCCCTTGAATCTACACACACCATCAATACTGTTAATGTCAGTGTTAGTGATCTAGAAACCCTTTGGCATTTTCGATTAGGTCATATTTCAAATAAATGTATTGATGTTATCAAGAATAAATTTCCTTTTGTTAAATATAACAAATCTTTTGTTTGTGATGTTTGTCATTTTGCAAAACAAAAAAGACTTTCTTTTCCTATTAGTACATCTAAATCAAAAAAATGTTTTGATTTGATTCATGTAGATGTTTGGGGACCATACTCAATACCATCAATTCATGGTCATAAATATTTCTTTACTATAGTTGATGACTATTTGAGGTACACATGGATTTTTCTTTTCAAACAAAAATCTGAAGTTGTTAAGGTTTTGGAAAATTTTGTTATTTTTGTTCAAACACAGTTTGAGACAACAATAAAAATAATAAGAAGTGATAATGGAACTGAATTTTTCATGACTAATTTTTTTGTAAGTAAAGGAATAATACATCAAACAACATGTGTCAATAATCCACAACAAAATAGTATAGTTGAAAGGAAACATGGTCATTTATTAGATGTAGCAAGAGCTCTTATGATACAATCTCATTTACCCAAAATTTATTGGTCATATTCTGTGATACATGTTGCACATATTATAAATATGCTTCCCACACCTGTTTTAAACAATTCTTCTCCTCATGAAATGCTTCTCAAAATTGATGCAGATTTTAATGGATTAAAGGTGTTTGGTTCTTTATGTTATGCTAGCACTTTGTGATGGAGGAGGGCCAAGCTCACCACCCTATGGAAGACAAGAGCCAAGTCTAGACCATCTAGAGCCATGTGGGGAGCGTCTAGAGCCAAGTGGGGAGTGATCCTGCCTGCTGACCGGAGCGCTGGAGAATGCCTCGTCAAAGATCGACGTGCGCACCGCTTATCACCTTCGTTCCTCCCTGGATCTACTTCAAGAACCTGCAAAGAAACGACACGGCGCCGCTGCGGCCGATCGCACTCCGACGCTCAAGTCAGTGACGGTATCACCAAATACTAAGAACTAGAACCGTGCAAACTCTCTCTCACAAACAGCTCTGTCACTCGCAAGCGTAAAGTGTATGAACTGAACGTGCGTACCTCAGAAAATCTGTTAAGAACTCTTATATACCTGGTGACTTTCTCTCTCCTGGCAGTTGCAGACTTGGACACGTGGCCCGCATCCAACCGTACACGTGCCATCATCTGGAGGCTCCCTGACTTGGCGCTGCTTCTACTCTTATTTTGGCTAAGTTACATATGCATGGTACTGCCCAGTGCATAGTAAACTTAGGAGTGCGATCTCTACTGAAACTGGCGAGTTAGGGCCTTCATACACCTTCCCTGTGGTCTCGCCGGCCGCCTTCATAATCTGCTTCTCTTTCATCTTTGGCGATGTGCTTGTTCTGGCGATCTCCGACTGCTTGGTCGCCTGAGTCTACATCTGGCGACTTCATCTTCAACCTGGCGATCGCCTATTCTGGTAAACTGGAAATCGGAACACGCCAACTTAACAATCGGCGACTACACGTGCCTCCCGACTTCCTTCCTATCTGCCAACCTGGTGCCTTGTTAACACGCCTACACTGTAGCAGGGTGCCACGTCATCACACCCGACCAGCAGGGCGGTACAGGGAGCGTCTAGCACAAGATGAAGGGCGACTACAAAAGGAGCGTCTAGGAGGAAGCCTAGACCGTCTAGGAGGAAGCCTAGACCGTCTAGGACCTATCACTAGGTCCATGGCCAAGCATCTCCACGCACATTTGGGGCAAGCAACGGATGGAAGGGAAAGGAACTTGTACATGCTACATGAAGGCCCATTAGGGGTGGCTTAGTAGTTAGTGTAGTGTTAGAAAGCATAAACTTGTCTCCTTTTGATTTAACCTAGTTTGCTCACGTTTTCTAGAAGATTCTCCACTAGGAACGGCCATGTGCTCCATGTGCCCATGTGCCTCACATTTCCATTTCATTTGGCTAGCATTTCATCTTCTATTAGCTTAACATTTACGGCCTCCTTAGCCTATAAAAGGAGAAGCCCATCACTTGTATTTTCAAGATTGAATTGAGTAATGTTATGCTGCCATTTTTTGTGCCATACATTGCCCATTGCCTAGCTTCTAGGTTTTAATCTTCCTTTCACCATCTACCAAGGGGTTGGCCGAACCTCCCTTCTTTCCACACTCTTCATGCACCTTCAAGGTCACCACAACTCCTAGGAGGACCTTGCCCATCTCCTACATTGAGCTTCCGCACCATATTACCGAAATCCAAGAAGAACTCCTTGAGAATGCCATCACTTTGTCAACAAATAGAAGAAAATTTGATCAAAGAGCATCAAAATGTGTTTTTATTAGTTTTCTAAGGGGGACAAAAGGATATATTTTGTTGAATATTCAATCAAGAGAAATTTTTGTGTCTAGGGATGTTGTCTTTTATGAACATGTTTTTCCATACCAAAGGGTTCAAGATACTAGTAATGAAACTAACAGTCCTGACATTGATGATCAAATTTTGTTTGTTGAAGATCAATCTGTCTTAAGTCAGCCATGACAAGCCATTCTTGCACCTTGTGATAATGTTGAAAATAACAGTGATAATAATTGTGAGTCACAAATTGAGGTTTCAGAAGTAGATTGTTCCCACATAGACCAAAACCTCAATGAAAATCAATGATATAGAACAAAGTTCTGAATCAAATCCATCTGTTCGAATGAGCACAAGAATAAAAAGACCACCTGAGTATTTAAAGGATTATCATTGTAATCTTAATGTTTCTAGTACATATTCAAGAGTTAAATATCCTTTGAATTATGTTTTGTCTTATAGCAATTTATCACCTTCTTACAAATCTTTTGTTATGTCTCTTTCTTCACATGTTGAGCCAAACACTAATTATGAAGCTGTGAAACATGACTGTTGGAGAAAAGCTATACAGTGTGAGATATCTGCTTTAGAGTCAAATCAGACTTGGGAGACTACTCTTCTGCCTAAGAACAAAGCTGCCATAGGTTGCAAATGGGTATTCAAAATAAAATATAAGGCTGATGGGACAATTGAAAGGTATAAAGCAAGGTTATTGGCAAAGGGATATACACAAACATAAGGCATTGACTACCTTGATACTTTCTCTCCAGTAGCAAAGATGACCACCATAAGGTTGCTTCTTTCTTTAGCTTCTATTTATAATTGGGAATTGAAACAATTAGACATAAACAATGCCTTTTTACATGGAAATTTGAAAGAAGATGTATACATGGTTGCTCCTCCTGGATTGACTTCTATTCCACCAGGAAAAGTTTGTAAACTAAAAAAGGCTTTAATGGCCTTAAGCGAGCCATCAGAGAATGGTTTGCCAAACTGTAATCATTTTTGCTTTCTATGGGATATACTCAATCTATGAATGATCATTCCTTGTTCATTAATTCTTCTGAAGGATCTTTTACAACATTATTGGTATATGTGGATGATATTATATTGGCGGGAAATGATAAAGAAGAGATTGCTCGAATCAAACAAGCCTTGAATCAGACATCCAAGATTAAAGATCTTGGGAATTTAAGATATTTTCTTGGTTTAGAAGTAGCAAGAAGTAAGACAAGAATAATGGTAAATCAAAGGAAATATGCATTGGAATTATTAACAGATGCAGGTCTTTTAGCCTGCAAACCTGCACCCACTCCTATTGATAATCATGAGAAATTCTCTTCTACTAGAAGTGTTCCTTTCACAGATATTCAAGCCTACAGAAGATTGATTGGAAGACTTATGTATCTCACTAATACCTGACTTGACATAAAATTTTCTGTGCAACAACTTTCTCAATTTCTTGCTAAGCCTACAATTGCTCACTATAATGCAGCGATTAGAATTCTCAGATATATCAAAGGGGCTCCAAGTCTTGGTCTATTTTTATCTTCCACTATCTATGTTCATCTCAAAGCATTTTGTGATAGTGATTGGGGCACCTGTAGTCATTCAAGACAATCAGTGACTGGTTTTAGTGTGTATCTTGGGAATTCTCTCATATCTTGGAAATCAAAGAAGCAAGGAACAATATCAAAGAGTTCTTGTGAAGCTGAATACAGGGCAATGGCCACTGTTACATGTGAAATTCAATGGCTAACTTATCTTCTTCAAGATTTCAAAGTTCCTTTTGAGCAACCATCTCTTTTATACTGTGACAATGACTCAGCAAGATACATTGCAACAAATCCAGTGTTTCACGAGTGTACAAAACATATAGACATAGATTGTCACGTGGTCCGGGAAAAATTAAAAAAGGGTCTCATCAATTTGCTTCCCATTTCCACCACAGAGCAACTGGTTGATATTTATACCAAAGCTTTAAGTCCTCAATCTTTTAAGAATATTTGTTCCAAGCTGGGCCTCATCAATATTTGCTCCTTGGTGGGGTATTAAAGGATACGGATACCAGAGTTATAGAAGGATCCTAATATTAATTGGGTGTCTTTTCTAATTATCCGTTGTTTCTCTTTATAGAAGAGAATAATTTGGTGTCTTTTCTAATTATCAGTTGTTTATCTTTATAGAGATGAATAACCTTTATTTTGTCTTTGTGTGTTATGATTCTAGTATTTAATTATTGGTTATTTCCCTCTTTAGTTAAACCTAGAATGAGTGTACTACTTGTATATATTCAGACCATTTGTTTTGATTTGAATAACAAAAAAAGAGAGATATTCATTCTCATATCTTTTACCTTCCTTTTACTCTTTTGTTCATCTTTTGTTCTCTTTTATTCATCTATGTTCTATTTTGTAATATGGTATCAGAGCCATTCCAAGTCTATCCTAACGAGTATTTGTTGGGTTTATCAGGCCACCACCTATAATATGTTATCCCACACACGAGCTGTTGTCACACTCGGTGTGAGGGGTGTGTTAGAGATCCACATCGACTAGAGATTAAAGTCTTTTATTGTATATAAGTGGGTACAAACCTCAACCTCATGAGCTGGTTTTATGGGGTTGAGTTAGTCTTAAAGTCCACTTCTTAATATAATCATATAAAAAAAGTTAAAAATCAGTTAAAAAAATTTTACAAAGCAGTATGCACATTCTTAGTAATTAAAAATAAATATTTGTATCAACAATTATTGTGATTTTGACTATTGCTTTCAGCAAAGAGTTGTAACTAAGAAGTTTAAAAGTGAAAATTGTTAAATGTAGCAGACATCATGAAAAATATCTCTAATATACAAGCTGTGAATAATCCTCACTTATTTCAAGCTGTGAATTTTAAATGCCACACTTCAACTTTAATATATAAATACAAGATGTGAAATTTAAGCGTCATACTTCAAATTCAACTTGTATATTATATTCAAGCTCTGAAATTTACTTGTATATAAAGTAAAACGAGTATGTTTTAAGTTATGTATGAATTTTAATTATATTTACATTAGTTTATTTTAAAGTTGTAAACTTTGTTATTTATTCTCTTTATTAATTTATTAATGTTATATTCAATTATAAATTTTTATTAATGTTATATTTAATTATAAATTTTTATTAATGTTATATTCAATTATAAATTTTATTAATATTATATTCAATTATAAATTTTAAAGTCTTTCTCTTTGATCATCTTTTAGTTATGTTAAGATTTATGTGTATTAAAATAACAACTTATTAAAAAAACACAAAAAAATAAAATTAACGGAGTTCAAAAATTCCTGAAAGTGAGAAGGTTTTCGAAAATCTTTGAAAGTGACAAGAATTAGTTCTATAGGCTAGTCTATTGGGTAGATTAGTCCCGGAAACTAAATCAATTTGATGTTCTATACCTCTAAAAGGGAGAAGTCCTATGAGACCTTCTTTAGAGAATATATCATCAAACTCTTTTAAAAACACTTTCACTTGATGAGGTAAAACAAACTACAGATAATTTCCTTATCAAAGATTAAAACCTCATTAAAAATATTTTTTTCTTTGTAGTGATATTTTTATATATCATTTTTTATGTGTGGGTAAGATGATTGCATAATTTATAATACATTAAATTAAAGAAAAATATATTTAACTTAATTACATATTTGTTCTTATTGTATATGTTCCTGCTAGGGAGATGGGACCTAGAGAACTATTGAAGTCTTCTTCTCCTTCCTTCGGTCGGGCAGGTGACTGGGTGATGAACTGTGATTCTTCTCGTCTTCTTGCTTATCCTTCGGTGCTCGGCACTCGGTCGTCGGGCGAATCACCGGATGGTGGGGGTACCTGTGAAGGCACTCCGACGCTCAAGTCAGTAAAGCGGGTGGTCCGCTCTCAAGTAGGTGAACAGTAATAAATGACATACCTTACTCCTTGGGATGCGCACTATTTATATTATTCTAATGGGCTTACCTTGTTGGGCTCGTTTATGAAGGTGGATACTGCTTAGGGTTGCATTACCTACTTCTTGATGATGGTTTAACTTTACTGATCTTGGTTTGAGCGTTAATTGTAATAGGGTTCGGCCATCGACCAAGTTCCCATGGTGCGGGTCGGCCATCAGCCAAATCCTTGTGGTCTCGGTCGTCTTAGGTAAGTCTTCTAAGGTCTCGGCCTCTCGGCCAAGTCTTCTAAGGTCTCGGCCTCTCAGCATAAGTCTCCCAAGGTCTTGGCCTCTCGGCCTGTCGGCCAAGTCTTCTAAGGTTTCAGCCAGGTTCCCCTGGTCTCGGTCAGGTTGATTGGGCATCAGGCAGCTAGGTGGGTCCCGGCCTCGTCCCGTACCGGTACACTTGCCCTCCAGGCTCGAGGGTAGATGGGTTAGATTTGTCCGGTGAGTCTTTAATGATGGGTGTCGGTTGGTCTCCCTTGGTCGTGCGACTATTTCATTTCTCGAGGTGTGACGTGACCTGGGCAGCGTGACGTGACCTTTGGTGACATGACGTGATTAGCATTAATGAGGGGTTTTTCGGGCAGGAAGTGCTTTGAACCGTTGGATCTAAGAGATCTAACGATTGAGATTGATTCGATGTTTCGAATTCCGAGGCCCATGGGCCTTATAAATAGGGGTCTCCAACAGTGTCGAGACCTTGCATTTTCTGAGTGAGTTTGTCTGATAGCTGAGCCTTCTCTCGTCCACCGCTCTGAGAACCGAGTGACCGTTCGGCCTTTTTATAAAGCTTCGCCTTCCCTCATTTTTCAAAGGTTAGTGATGTCGACCGTGTCTCGGCCAACACCTTCTTTGTCCGGCCATTCTTCCCCCTCTCTCGGTCAGGTTCATTCTTCCTCTTTGTTAACCTCTTCTTCATCTGCCGCCGATTCCTTGTCGGTTGGTGTGGCTGAGGCGCCACCCATGGTAGAGGTGGTCAGGGGGGACGATCCTGTTAACGCTGTTGACCGGTCGGACTCTCCCCCAGCCGACGTCGTTGGTCGACCAGACTCTCCTCCGGCCGACGACATTGACCGGCCGGAATCTATCCCGACGACCATTCCACTAGTGGTTCTTAGTTGGGTGGATCCTAATGTTGTGGAGTTCTCATCCACTTATGCTACCGAGAAGTCTGTGGCCAAGTTTTTGGCTAAGTACCCGGTTTTGAAAGCGGGCGAGGACTCTAACGGTTCTAGGGATCTAGACTACTTTAGGATCTTGCCTTGTGGCTCGGTCGAGCGCGTGTGTATGGATCGGGCTGGTGCTGGTCCTCCTTTCTTTTACATGTACACCTGTTTCTTTTCCGATCTTCATGTGTCCCTCCCTTCGACAAGTTCACAATGGGCGTCCTTCGGGCGCTCAACGTGGCACCCACCCAAGTGCACCCAAACACGTAGGCGTCCCTTCAAGCATTTCGCTTGCTGTGTGACGCCATGCGGCTTCGCCCCACCCCGTCTTCCTTTCTTTGTTATTATGGTTCCCACCCCGGTCGTCTTTCCTCTTGGCTTTCCTTGGCCAGCCGGCCGGGGCATGTATTGTTTGACCCTTTTGCGGTTTCGTATAAGCGGTTTAAGGAGAGGTTCGTCAAGGTCGTCATTCGGCCTGAAGCGACGGCCTTTTTCTTTGACCGAGCCGGTCGGTCGCGGTTCCCCCTATATTGGACCTCCAAGCCCAAAGATTTTAAGAGTTGGCCGAGGCCGACGGGGAGTGAGGAGGAGGTAGAGATTCTCTCCTTCTTCGACGCACTCCCAAGGAAGCTTCCTTGCCGATCGCTGATCAGTGCATATACCGAGACGGCGCGTTGGGCGGCCGTTAGGGGTATGGGCTCGTCTTTTGTTGTGTCGGTCGGTATATTTACTTTCGCTGTTCTAACTTGTGTTTTTTGGTTTGCAGCTACGATGGTTCAAGAGAAACCGGTCGGCGTTAGCGTCCTTGACGAGTACCGGAATAGGGCGGCCGACCGAAAGGGACGTCGAAGCATCGACGTTCTTCCTGCGAACGCTCCTGCCGCCCCTGGTGCCGAGAGGGACTCGGCCGGCCCTTCCCACAAGTCCAAGAAAAGGGCGAGGGATGGTGGTAACATTGCCACCACCTATCGTTCCCCCGACTCTCTGCCGACGCCGCCTCCTTCCCGCCGCGTGATGGTCAAGGTGGGCTCTCTCTCCCCTCGGCACGTGGAGCAAGCATCCGGTGCTTCAGCTGGTGGCCATCGGCCGCCGACCTCGGCCCTAGATCTTCTAGGAGGTAGTTATAAGTTTACGCGTAGAGTTCGCGTGGCTCTCCTTGAGGGGACACGGGAGTCGATCTGGTCGGTCGCCCCCATGGACCTGCTGAAGAGTGGGCTGGAGCTTATGTGTCGGTCCATCAATCTTGTTGAGCAAGGGATCGAAGGTCACGGCCAACATGCCGAGGATGTCTATCGGTTGGAGCAGGAGCTGGCCGAGGCTCGCGAGAACTTGAAGCGGTCCTTGGCTACCAATGATGACCTCTCGGCCAACGCCGCTCGGGAGGCTGCCAAGAGGGAGCTCGCTGAGAAAGATGCTGCCGCGGCGAGACAGCTTTTGGCCTCGGCCAAAGAGGAGGCTTCGAGGGCGGCAGCCGAAGCTGTCGAGGTGAAGAAGATGGCTGAGGAGAAGCTCTCGTCCTCGGCCGCTGAATTGGTCGCCCTCCAAGCTGCCAAGGAGCAGGTTGAGGCTGAGCTCGACCAGAACTACGACGAATTGATTCGGGCGGTCAGCCACAACTGCGAACGGCCAATACTTGCGATGTCATTCGAGCAAGTTTGGCGAGCTGTCGGCCGGCACTTGCGATGTTAATCGAGCAAATGGGCGATCGACCAATACTTGCGATGTCATTCGAGCAAGTTTGGCGAGCGGTCGGCCGGCACTTGCGATGTTAATCGAGCAAGTGGGCGATCGGCCAATACTACGATGTCATTCGAGCAAGTTTGGCGAGCAGTCGGCCGGTGCTTGCGATGTTAATCGAGCAAGTGGGCAGTCGGTCGGCCGGCACTTGCGATGTTAGTCGAGCAAGTGGGCAGTCGGTCGGCCGGCACTTGCGATGTTACTCGAGCAAGTGGGCAGTCGGTCGGCCGGCACTTGCGATGTTAATCGAGCAAGTGGGCAGTCGGTTGGCCATTGCTTGTTCGGTAGAATATTTCCGAGAGGTGGTGGCAAAATATTTCTGACATTTTGATGAAAACGCCTCGTTAAAACCTCCCTGGTTGGGTGAGGAAAGAGTGCTTGATTTTATGATTTTAACTGTAATAGAACTTGAGGTGCGTGGCATTCCACATCCTTGGTACAATTTTTCCTGAAAGCCATTCTAAATGATAAGCTCCTCCCTGCGCGACTTCTCGAACTCGGAAAGGCCCCTCCCAGTTGGATGAGAACTTCCCTTCATTTTTTCTTGCGTCTCTACGCATTCTCCAGACGAGGTCGCCCTTCTGAAAACTTCTCGGCCGGACCTTTGTGTTGTATCACCTGGACGCCCGGGCTTTGCAGGCGGCCTCCCGAATCCTGCTTTTGTCGCGAAACTCACTTATCAGGTCGAGGTTAACCGCTAGGCTTTCCTCGTTCAGGGTGAGATCGAACATCTGTCGTCGTATGGTGGGCTCGACCACCTCCACTGGGATCATAACCTCGGTCCCGTATGTTAGGCTGTAGGGTGTCTCCTGCGTGGTAGTTTAGGGGGTGCACCTGTACGCCCAAAGTACTTCGATCAGTTCCTCGATCCATCGACCCTTTGCTTTGCCCAGCCGCTTCTTCAGTTCGTTGAGTATGACCTTGTTGGCGGCCTCGGCCTGTCCATTGGTTTGCGGGTGTTCCACCGAGGCTGTGATGGACTTGATGCCCAGGTCGTCATAGAAAGACTGTAGGCCTCGATCAATGAACTGTCGGCCATTATCAGTTATTATCGTGTGCAGGACGCCGAATCGGTAGACAATGCTCTGCCATACGAAGTTTTGCACATTCTTCGCCGAGATGGAGGCGAGGGATTCGGCCTCGATCCATTTTGTGAAGTAGTCGACTCCCACCAGGAGGAACTTGGTCTGCCCTTTCCCTGGGGAAAATGGACTGATAATGTCCATCCCCCATATGGCGAACGGCCATGGGGAGATGATGCTGTGCAGTTCTTCCGCCCTGGTGTGGTGGAGGGGGCCGAATTCTTGGCACTTGGCGCATTTCTTCACGTACTCGGCACAGTCGCCCTGTATGGTCGGCAGCAGTAGCCGGCCCTTAGAACCTTGGCGGCCATCGTCCTCGCCCCGGCGTGGTTCCTGTAGACCCCCTCATGGATCTCGGCCAGAATGTATTCGGCCCGTGTGTTGGTGATGCATTTTAGCAGGGGGGTCGAGTACCCTCTCCGGTATAAATCTTCGTTGATCATGGTGTACCGGGTGCATTGTTGTTTCATCGCCCTCTCTTGGCCGGCCTTGCAAGTGCTGTCCGTTAGGTATCGAATGACGGGCGTCATCCAGTTGTCGGCCTCGGCCTCTTCCTCCTCTATAGTCAGCACTCGGCCTCGGCCTCCATCACACTAGGGTGTCTCAGCCATATTTGTATAACTGACCTCTGATGACTCTTCTTCTTGCAGACCGATAGCTTGGACAGGATGTCGGCCCTTTTGTTGTCCTCCCTCGGGATGTGTTCCAAGGGTGCTTTGTTGAAGCGGGCGATGCTGTTTCTGGCCGCGTGGTAGTATCGCTGCAGCAGAGGTTCTTTGACTTCAAACTCCCCGTTGACCTGGCCGACCATCACCCGGGAGTCGCTTTTGCATGTCACCTCGCGTGCTCCCATATCGTAGGCTAGGTTCAGCCCAGCGAGCAAAGCCTCATACTCGGCCTGGTTATTGGTCGCCCGGAATCCAAACTGGAGCACTTGTTCTAAAAAGAGGTCGACCGGACCCTCCAGGACGACTCCCGCTCCGCAGGCTGTTTTGTTTGAGGAGCCGTCCACATAGAGCGTCCACCCGCCCGAGAGGGTGGGTAGTGGTGTCAGCTCGGCCGAGAAGTCGGCCAAGCATTGAGACTTGATGGCGCCTCTTGGTTCGTAGCGTATGTCGAACTCGGAAAGTTCGACTGACCATCCTATCATCCTCCCTGCAAGGTCCGGTTTAGACAAAATTTTAAAAATAGGATAGTCAGTCCTTACAGTTATGGAGTGATTTTGGAAGTAGGGGCGCATTCGTCTTGCTGTGAGGACTAGGGCGAGGGCCACCTTCTCTATCATCTGGTACCTGGTCTCGGCTGAGTGGAGGGTTCGGCTGACGAAGTACACCGGTCGTTCCTTGCCCTCGATCTCTTGTACCAGGGTAGCGCTGACTGCTTCCTCCGAGACCGCCAGATATACAAGGATCAGGTGGTCGGTTCTCGGCTTCTGGATGACGGCCGGGGATGTGAGGAACTCCTTGAACTGCTTGAAGATTTCCTCGCATTCGTCGTCCCAGGCGAACTTTTTGCCCTTCCGAAGCAGCTGGACCATCGACCTCGTCCTCTCGGCCAGGCGGGGGACGAACCGGGAGAGGGCGGTCAGCCGCCCTAGGAGCTGTTGTACCTCTTTCACGCTGTTCGGGCTTCTCATGTTGAGTATAGCTTGACACTTGTCGGGGTTGGCCTCTATCCCCCGGTGGGTGAGTATGAAGCCTAGGAACTTCCCTCCCTCGACCCCGAAGGTACATTTTTCGGGGTTGAGCTTCATGTTGACTCCCCTTAAGGTCTTGAAGACCTCGTCCAGGTCTTTCAGGTGTTGATCAAATGAGTCGAACTTCACGACTATGTCGTCCACGTACACCTCTACCGCTCGGCCGATTAGGCCTTTGAAGACTTTGTCCATGAGGCGCTGGTAGGTCGCCCCTGCGTTCTTGAGGCCGAATGGCATGACCTCGTAATAGTAGTTGGCGTCGGTCGTCATGAAGGCCGTTTTCTCCTTGTCCCTCGGGTGCATGCTTATCTGGTTATAGCCAGAGTAAGCGTCCAGGAAGCTCATAATTTTGTGGCCGGCCGCCCCATCCACCAGTCGGTCAATGTTCGGGAGCGGGTAGGTGTCCTTCGGACATGCGCTGTTGATGTTTCTGTAGTTGACGCACATCCTCCAGTTACCGTTCGGCTTGGTGACCATGACGACGTTGGCCAGCCATGTCGTGTATCGGGCCACCCTTATGAATCCGGCCGACAGGAGCTTGCCGGCCTCCTCCTTCGCCGCGAGTCGCTTTTCGTTGCCCAAGTCCCTCTTCTTTTGGGAGATCGGGCGGGCTTCCTTGAATATTGACAATCGATGGGTGATGACATCCGGGCTTACCTCCGGCATGTCGGCGGGCGTCCACCCGAACATGTCGACATTCTTTTTCAGCGCGGCGTGCACGATCTCGGCCTCGGCCGCTGCCAAGGCTGTTCCTACAGCCGTGCTGTGTTCTTCGTCGAGGATGGGGACTCTCCTCAGCTCTTCTCTTGCCTCCAGTCTATCCTCGGTCGCCCGGGGATCAAGGTCCACCAACGCCACGGTTGGCTTGATCTCTCTCGGTCGGTCCTTCCTGGGGGAGCGGTCTTTTCGGGAGGACTTCCTCACTCTGAGGGGAGAGGTGTCAGCCCTTAAAGGTTCCACCCGGAGGCTCTCGGCATAGCACTCTCGTGCTTCTTTTAGGTCTACGTGGACGGTGAGAATGTCCCCTGTTCTTGAAGGGAACTTCATTGCGAGGTGAGGGGTTGATACTATGGCCATCAGTCGGTTGATGGATGGTCGGCCGAGGAGGATGTTGTAGGAGGTGTTGGCGTCAATGACCAGATATCGGATTTTGATGGTCCTAGTGTTCTTTCCCTCTCCGAAGGTGGTGTACAAGTCGATATACCCTTGGTACCCACCCTTTTGCCCGAGAATCCTACCACGTGGTCGTCGTATGGCATCATCTCGGCCTCGGTCATCCTCATGGCCTTGAAAGTTTTCCAGTAAAGGATATCTACCGAACTTCCTTGGTCCACGAGGGTCTTCCGTATGGTGAATCGGTCTATGTCGACCGCTATCACCATCGGGTCGTCTTGCTGGCGGTAGTCTACGCCCTTGAAGTCCTCGTCCATGAAGGTGATGGGTGGCATCCTCGGCCGGAATGCCACCGCGTTCACCTGGTGTTTCTTCCAAGCGTTGTTTGTGCTTCCTCCCCGGCGAAGCCGCCGGCTATAGTGTTGATAACCTCTCGGTTACCTCTCCTATCGGCCTCCCTGGGGGGATCGTCTCTTGGAGGGGGATCGGCCCTCACGGGTTGTCGGTCGCCTCTGTTATCTTGGTCATTTCGGCCGCGTTGAGGAGACCTCGTCCGCCTGGGTGGATCCGCCCGGACGGGTGGGTCTCGGCCATTCCTGACGAAGCGACGGAGATGCCCAGCCTGGATAAGTTCCTCGATCTTATCCTTAAGGGCCTGACACTCGTCGGTTGAGTGTCCGGTGTTTTGGTGGTACCGACACTGCTTCCTCCGATCGGCATTATTTGGACTGGCCACCTTCCTTGGGGGAGGGATCAATTCGGCATTGAGGGCCTCGTCCAAAATCCTCCCCCTCTCAGTCGTCAGGGGTGTGTATCTTGAGAACCGGATCGGTCGGTCTCTGTTGTCCCGGCGTCGGTCGTTCCTTTGACTCGGCTGCCCCTGGCGGTCCTTTTCTTCCTTGTTTTTCTCCCCACCGGCCTCGACACGGGCCTGGTTATGGAATTCCCGTAGCTCTTCCAGCTGCATGTATTTGGCAGCTCTCTTCCGCAGCTCGTCCAAGCTGTCCGCCGGCTGCAAGCACAGGTTGTCGGCGAAGGGTCCCGGGCGAAGGGCCGTCAGCATGTGGTGCATGGCAACGTCCGGGCTCAGATTCCGGATGCTCATTGCCACCTTGCTGAACCTATCCACGAAGGTTCTCAGTGACTCTCCTTTCTCCTGGCGGATGCCTACCAGGGCGATGGAGGTCAGGTGGTGCGGCCGGCTGGTCGCGAACTAAGTTTCAAACTTTGCGACGAGCGTGACAAAGCTATCGATGGAGTTGGGTGAGAGCTTGGTAAACCAACTAAGGGCTGCACCCTTCAAGGATGTGGGGAACACTCGGCACAAGACGGCGTCGTCCGAGGTGTAGAGACTCATATGGGTGGTGTAGGTGTCCATATGCTCGTCCGGGTCAGTCGACCCGTCGTATCGGTCTCGGTTGAAACCCTTCCACTTCTCAGGAAGCGGGACTTCGATGATGTTGTTTGTAAAGGGATGTCGGCGGTTCGGGTCGGTCGTCAGGGTCGTCCGGGTGGACCTGATTAGGCACGACTCGTCGCCCATCTCGGTCTCGCGGGGAGGGGGTCGGCCTCTCGTCCCCTCGGCCACATCTGGGTTGGGGGGAGAGGTGTAGGACTTGCCGACCACGTTCGTCGGTATGACAGAGGGTCCTCCCTCCCCCAGCTTCTTTCTCATATCCTCGTTCTCCCTGCGGAGAACTTGCAGCTCTTGCTCATTTTTCTGAGTGGCCTCCTCGGCCTTCCTTCGCATCTCGGCCATCTCCCTCTGGAGAGACAGCAGCAGCATTGTTTGGTCGGCTTCAGTCATTCTTTCCATGCTTCTTGTTGAAACCATCTACTTTTTTCCTTCAGCTAGTTTCCCTCGGCCCCACGGTGGGCGCCAATTGTTCCTGCTAGGGAGATGAGACCTAGAGAACTATTGAAGTTTTCTTCTCCTTCCTTCGGTCGGGCAGGTGACTGGGTGATGAACTGTGATTATTCTCGTCTTCTTGCTTATCCTTCGGTGCTCGGCACTCGGTCGTCGGGCGAATCACCGGATGGTGGGGGTACCTGCGAAGGCACTCCAACGCTCAAGTCAGTAAAGCGGGTGGTCCGCTCTCAGGTAGGTGAACAGTAATAAATGACATACCTTACTCCTTGGGATGCACACTATTTATATTATTCTAATGGGCTTACCTTGTTGGGCCCGTTTATCAAGGTGGATACTGCTTAGGGTTGCATTACCTACTTCTTGATGATGGTTTAACTTTACTGATCTTGGTTTGAGCGTTAATTGTAATAGGGTTCGGCCATCGGCCAAGTTCCCATGGTGCGGGTCGGCCATCGGCCAAATCCTTGTGGTCTCGGTCGTCTTAGTTAAGTCTTCTAAGGTCTCGGCCTCTCGGCCAAGTCTTCTAAGGTCTCGGCCTCTCGGCCAAGTCTTCTAAGGTCTCGGCCTCTCGGCACAAGTCTCCCAAGGTCTTGGCCTCTCGGCCAAGTCTTCTAAGGTTTCAACCAGATTCCCCTTGTCTCGATGAGCTTGATTGGGCATCAGGCAGCCAGGTGGGTCCCGGCCTCGCCCCGTACCGGTACAGTATAAATTATATTATTTTATGGTTTAAGATAACTAAGTTTATATAGCTTTAATTAATTTCATGTAATATGTAACTAAATTTATTCCTTTTTAAATATTTCAATAACAACAGTTTGCGTCATCTGTCATCTGCAATGTTTATACACGTTATTGAAACAGTCATTGTAATAACTTAATAAGCATCACAATATATCTTTATAAGAAGATCAGCAAGAACTATGATTTAAAACATTAAAACAACGTCAAGGTTCTTACAATAACGCAGACCAAAAGCAAGTAAATACAGTACGTTAAACAAAAGATTATACATTGTTTATTATGTTAGTTACAAGTTCTTGTAGCTGTTATATATTGCTCCTAGTCTTGGCACAAAGACAAAGATGATTCTTCTTGTGTTGGGTTATTCCTGGCAATACTTCAAGATCAATGTCTTCCTTTACCATCCCTCGAGGCAATTCCCAATCAAAGGAATGAAGAAGATTAGCAAGGACAAGTTCTAATGTCACAACAGCCATAGGTATACCTGGGCAAATTCTACGACCTGATCCAAAAGGAATCAGTTCGAAATCTTGTCCATGAAAATCTATAGCACTATCTAAGAATCTTTCAGGACAAAACTCCTCAGGGTTTTTCCAAGCTTCAGGATCTCTATGAATAACCCAAGCATTTACAAACACTATTGCCTTGGCTGGAATTCGGTAGCCATTAATAATGCACTCTTCATTTGATTCTCGTGGTAAAAGTAGTGGGCTTGGTGGGTGCAATCTCAATGTCTCTTTTATCGTAGCCTTCAAGTAGGAAAGTTTCTGAATGTCATCTTCATCCAAGAAATCCTTTTTACCTCCCAAGTTTCTGATTTCCTCTTGAACTTTCTTCATAATTCTTGGATTTTTTACGAGGGCAGTCATAAACCAAACTGATGTGGCTGCAGTGGTATCTGTCCCTGCTGCAAGTATGTTCTATAAAGAAAATCAATACTTAAGTACCAGTGAAGAAGATGAACTTTGTAGATAAAATAATACTTTTCATTTATTTATTAGATTCATCAACTAAAGAAAATTAACTTTATTTTTATAAATTGTATTTTTTCCTCCCATAAAATCATTCATATGTGACAAAAGTGAGAAGTAATATTTTTATATATTTTTTCTTACCGGAAATAGATATAAGAAGAAAAGATAGAAAATGATTGATAAAAATAGAAAATCATTAAATGAAAATTATTTTTAGAGATAAAAAATAATTATTTGTTATATGGACTAAATTAGATATTATTTTAGAGATTAAAAAAACTATTGACATGTAAACGTTTTTATTAATGATAAATAATTTCTAAATTTTTAAATTAATATTTAATTAACTAGAAGGTTTTGACTACCAATTATTTAGATTCTAAAATTAGTAACTAAAACATTGGTAACTAATTAAATACCAATTTAAAAACTATATATCAATAATAAAAACTACTTTAAATATAAATATTTTTTTTAATCTTTACAATAATATCTAATTTAATTAATATATTAATTAATTATTTTTTGTTTTCAATATTGATTTCTATTTAATTATTTTTTTAGTGAATACAATTTTTTTTAAGATTAATTCTGCATATGTTGGTAAAAATTATAAATTTCCAATGAAAGTTTGTTTTGGGGGGTACTGAGTAAGGAGGGTGTAGATTAGCTTGGGTTAAATTAGAGAGGATTGTTGTCCTAAAGAAAGGAGTCTTGGCATAAAATAGGAGAATAGGAGAGGAAAGTATCCATAAAATATACAATAGGATATTGCTAAATTCAAAACAATGTCATGTAGGAGAGATATGATGAAGGCTGAAAGAAAGTGAGTGGGAAAAACTTGTGGGTGAGAGTTTCATGCAAAACATTGACAATGTACAAATGGAACAAGCTTATGGTATGCTTCTTCAAAGACATAATGAACAAGCAGATAAAGAATTCTTTCTATGCTTTTAGAAACCCATATGCCTATAAATGTCTCAACATTTGCCTAGAAAATGGTGTTTGATAGACTACAAACAAAAGCATATTTGAAGAGACACAATATTAATATAGATGACCACAATTATTCTCGTCAAGGGAGAAGAAACAACATCCTGGGTTAAATTTAAATTTTGGTTCTGCTTAATTTTTTATCAGCAACAAAGAAAAGGTATTTCACTGAGCAAAGAAAAGGTATTCGCTAAAAGGGTAAAAGCTGTATCTTAAGAGACATATTACAAATGACTCTTAACCAATTTCTGTGTCACATCCTACAATCTGTACCCTCGAGCTACGATTACACACTTTGTACTGCTATGTAGCATCAACACTCCACACCAAACCAAAGCAATTTATGTTAAGTATTTTTTTTGTTGGCAAGAAACTAATGAATAAATAGAAGGTATTTTAGGTACCTCAACCCTTATACAATCAACCCTGGTACAAAAGACTTATTTGAGGTCCTAAATGTCAAACCTTCTTGCAGGAACTAAAAATATAAAAGCAAATACATGTTACTCATGCTAACTGTTTCTGGAAAAATTGATTGATATCATACAACTAAAAGATTCAAGGCACCAATCAGAAAATGAAAAATTTACACCACGCGCTTTAGTCATTACTCCTGACCAAACTTTCATCTGTGCTGAAATGAAGATTTCAATGTAATTTCCTGTCACTTCTGAAAATCTGCTTATTCCGGTGTAATCACAACTCTCCTACAACTGTTATTCACATATTTTTTTTCATATCTGATTAACACTATCATTGGCACAGCTCATCCTAAAGCTTCCAAAATGTTTTGCAAATACATAGCTCCCCAAAGCTAGAACTCACAAAGACACAATTACAGCTGCTTAATTACACACAATTTTACTGCTAAAACTAGCTGCATCAAAGAAGTTTACTTCTAAATGTCAGCATCAGGTACATACCCAAATCCAGAACTCGACATATCACAATTACATCTTCAATAGACTTTAAAGATATCACGTCTTATAACTAGGTCCCACATATTCCCTAAGGACACCCCCCCTAAGTACATCAGCAATAAATGGGCGAGAGAATGGATGTGCCAACCCTGTATCAGTTGCAGAAGAGTTGGGCATCGGATACCAGTCCATAGATGTGGAATTCAGTCCTTCCTGCATACTTTCAATACCTACTTATACTGGGTTCTTCCTCCCCTGGTTTATATTCTCATGTGTAGAACTTTCCCAAACCAAGCCATACATGCCTCTTTCACCATAATAGATATACATATATAAGTCCTTGGCCTGTTTTCTCATGTCAGATAACCTTATCACCAACTGCTACTTATATATAATGTTGTGCTACTCCCCTCTGCTAAGCCTAAGGCAAATGCAATATGACATCCCTTATTGGTAGCCTCATTGCCAACCCCATTCATCTACCTATGTGTAACAGTGGTTGGTTTTGCCATTCTATTTTGCCATTCCCTTTCTACTTTTCAGCCAGATTAAATCTTCCTACAATTTTCTCCTATTCCACATTTTTTTTAGTAAGAAAAATTATATTAAAAAAGCCTTTGGGTCACTCCAACCCTTTGCCCAGAAGCTATGTACAAAAACACCAACATAGACACCCAACATAAATAGAAGACATTCATCTACATGCAATTCAGCACAGTTACAAACCTATTCATCAAGTTTCTATATACTCCAATTCCTACTATGTTATAACTTTTAAAGAAATTCACCTTTAGCCTAGATACTACTACTATCTTACTCCTTCTATATACATCAGATAAAAATAATGTATCATTTTCAAACGGTAAAATACTTACCACCACCTTCTTTTCTCTCACCTTAATCCTTAACATCACATTGTAATTAATATCTTGTTTAACAAAACCTTATTGTTCTTCTGCTATAGAAATGGTTTAAAGGATCCCTTGTCTTAGTCCTATAAATAGACATAAATACTTAGTAGGGTTTTAGTTGACTAGAGAACTGATATCGATGTAGACTTCAAACAACATATAATTCTAGCTGATCGAGTTTTTGCAAAAAAAACCCTAGTTTATGCAACTTATAGTATAATAAGTCCCAATTAATCAAATAATATGTTTTCGCATAATATTGTTGATCTACTACTCGGGAATTACACCTATCCGCCATCTTCCATCCTTGGAAAATTCCTTCATATCCTTCATTGTGTCCTTCTTTATTACTTCTCAAAATTCTTTTACAAATTTGAAATTAAAGCCATTGTGTCCTGAACTCTTGCTACCTTCACATTCCTATAATACCTTTTAAACCTTCCCTTCCTCAAATTCAATTGTCAACCTTATAATATCATTTTCTTTTTTATATCAATAAAAAATTAAATAAATAAAACGGAACATTTTAAGGATGTTTCCACCCTTATATAAAATCCAAGTATCCCTGTTTTACCAAAAACATTACACCTGCTGAACTTAATGTTTTTCCAACTAAGCCATTCAATAAAATAGGCGCAAGAAACAGAAAAGTAAATTGCTGAATATTATCACAATACACTAGCGGCGGTATGAAGCCTAAATCTTTACTCCCTTTCTTTTTTATCCTATCTTCCTTACACTTCCAGTTTTGCCACCTTTCTAAATAACCCATACCTGATTAGATTTACTTTGCTACTGTATCACTTTGTAAAATTGAAGCGAATCATACCACCAAATTAGGTTTACTACCTCTCTTTTCTAAGAATCTTTTCTAGAGGAACCCTTATATTCTAAATCCATTTCTCCTTCACATATAATCCCTTAATTCTATGTCTAGTCCTCCTTCAATTAATCATTGAGTTTAAGTAGTTAGAGTCGGAGTTATCTACTTAAATCTTGAGTTTTGCTTCGATAAAGATTCTTGTCTATATCTCATCTTCTGAAGATTAGTAACAACTTTTTTCTTTCACTTTTCTCTTTTTCATTTACATGATCATTTTCATCTAGCATATCAAGCTCTCTAACCTTTGTAGTCATATTCTTTTATATTTGTGATATATTTCTAAAGACATCCTTATCTCATCTCTTTAAGTATGTTTTCAATAATTTCATCTTCTTTTTAACCATAAGCACACAAGTCTAGAAAATCAATGACTCCCCCAAAATCCATACACAATTATCCAAATTTCAAGACTAACACACAATGATAAGATACACTTCTGTTAAGGACATACTGTACGCACTCAAACCACTTAACGAACCACTCTATTGAAAGTAGTATCCTATCATTTATGCTTTTAGCTGATCCATTCCGTTTGCATGATGTGTACCTTCTTTCCACTAGTAAGGCATTCACCACCTCCATATTGTCAATGAAAATGTTCAACTTCTTTATTTATAATAACCCATATCCCGCATAGCCTACTCCTATGTTTCCTTTATCTTTCTTATTGAGTTGAAATTGTTCAATAGAAACCATATCATATTCCTACCAAACTAGTTTGTAGAAGTTCGTATCACAATTTATTTTTCTTTCATGAATGGCCTGTAGACATTCACCATTGTGCATGCAATTTGATCCTCCCTCATCTACCTTCTAATTTAACGAATCTCTTACTTGTAAACGAATTTTCCAATTTAAATAAATAAATTCTTATAGAGTAGAGGTTATTTTATTTGTAAATTTTAAAAATAAAAATTTCTTATATTTTTTCTCGTAAAAAGCAGGTGTAAATAGCAATTTGTAATTGGATTTATTAAGTCCGATAAGCTAAGGGGTTTGCATATTAGGGAGCTAAAACTACGTAGTTCTTTTAAGTCAATCAAGTACATGTAAGCCTAATGAGAATCTCGACTAAAGCATTGAAGTCCAAGCAAGGCAAAGAAAAGTCAAGAGGAGTTGTTGAGATCCAGGACAGTCTGGATGATCTCTCTAGATGGTATATTAAGACCCTAGACGGTATGATGAACATTAGACGGTCAATGAGTTCATGTCATTATGTTTTGATGACAAGAAATTTCTTTTGAATAACTTACTTGTATATTGAAAGATCTAAACAATGTTTATATAGTTCGAGTATTCATTAGACGATTTGATAGACAATATGAGAACGTACAACGTAAGTTCATGATAGACAGTCTGAATATCTATAACATATATTCATTAGGTGTTATAAGACTTGTTAAGTGCATAACAAAATTCAAACTGAATGTGTTACTTGGTTCTAAGAATGATTCGTACAACTACAATATATACTTGGTTCTTAAAACTATACTTTTTCAAAAAGATAGTGTATTCTACTCATAATAATTTTTGGATTCATTCCTCATTGCTTATCTATTCTCCACAGATCTTAAACTTCCTATCTCATACTTTCCTCATTGCTTATTTATACCTCACAATGATCTTTGTTGAACCAAGTGGTATTCAAGCTTTGAAGAATCCTAACCCTTTGAAGGATGTTGAAGCCTTTGTTGTGCTTGGTGTTGCTGTGCTGGTTTAGCTTAGTTCTGAGGTAGTTTGAATGTTGTAATCCACCCTTTGATTAAATCTAAAGCATAGGCATTCTCAATCTTTGTGAAAGTAAAATGTTTTCAAACTAAGTTAAAACAACTGATTGTTTTGTCGAAACAACCGATTGTTTATACTTAGGTGTTTTGAGAAAAAGATTGAAAATTGTTTTTAAAATGGTTGAACTGTTAAGAACCAAAACAACCGATTGATTCGAGGAAACAACCGATTGTTTGTTTTGGGACCATATCAGAAAAGCTGTTTTATCTTTGACTGAGCATTAAATGTTTTAACTGCTTACGCTCCATTCATTAAATGCTTTGACCAATATTTTAATGAAATTTAAGAGTTTGTTAAGATTTGATAACAAACTACATCTTTGAATAAATTCAGAAAAACAGATTTGACAAGTTTTTGCTAAGAGTTTTTGAGTTTTTCAAAGAGCTGAGATTGCTAAGAGTTTGGGATTGATCAAAGTTTGTGGAATAGGATTCTGCTTGTATTGATTTCAGATTATCTTCTGTAACAAGTGTAATCCTTGTACTCTGTGAAACAAGTTTCGTTTCTGTGTTTGCTAAGATTGGCTGTGTGTTCTTGAGGGGATCAAGATCAGCAATCTTGGTGTAGGTGTGTTGACCAAGGAGAGTGTGTTTCTTGAGGTGTTCAAGGTCATTCTCTTGGTTGTTGTGTAAGTGATCAAGGTGTGATTGCTTAGTGGATTTCCTCAGGGTTTCTGAGAAGACTGGATGTAGCTTTGGGTTTGGAGTGAACCAGTATAAACAACTGTGTACAATCTCTCTATCTCTAACTCTTCAAATTCAGTTTTATTTGTTGTTTGCTGGTATAAACAACCGATTGTTTTTCTGGTTGTGCTGGTTTTGTTTGCTGTTTTTTGGTAAACTGAATTTCTTATCAATAGTTTCCTGAGATAAATTCATTCTTGTTTTAAAAGGTTACGAAAATTCTCTTTAAACAATTCACCCCCCCCTCCTCTAGTTTAAAGCCATCAATTCTAACAATCTTTACTATATGTTGCTCAAATGTCGTGGATATTAATGTGTACTTTGATGGTTAAAATGTGTTCTAGACACATGCTAAAAGTTATTTTTGTCATCATAAAAAATAGGGAGATTGTTGATACCTTGGACAATCTATCTAGACGATTTGTTAAGATCTTAGACAGTCTGATGAACACTAGACAATCTATGAGTTCATGCCTTTTTTATTTTGATGATAATTATTTTTTTTAATGACTTCCTTGCATATTAAAATATCGATACAATATTTCTACCACTCTAGTATTCATTAGACAATTTGATAGATGATCTCAGCGCCTACAACATAAGTACATGATAAACAGTTTGAACATCTAAAACATATATTCATTAGAAAATTTAATAAGACTGGATAAGTGCATAAAAAAATTTAGATTGAATATGTTACTTGGTTCTAATAATGATTTGTACAACTACAGTATTAAGTAGACATTTTGAGTGTTTATAGTGTTGTTCGTGTTAGGTGGTCTAAATAATGTGTTTAACGAGTAATAAGTTTTGGTATAATTGTTAAAGGAAATCTTTTGAATTCATATATCTAATAAAAATACATTCAATCAAAGAGATTTTATGTTAAAAAATGAAAAGATTTGAATCCACGTAATGACTCTGTTCAACTTTTTTTTTTATATCTTAAAGTTCTATCTTTTCCTAAATAACTTTATGAATATCTTCTAATCTTCCTTAAACAGAAAGGACTTGAATAAATTGAAAATATCAAGTATTATGTTTTAGTATCATGCCTTATTAGAAATGAAACAATTTTATGATTATGTTTTGATTCGTTTTTACTAACCCATATTGTAAATACTTTTGAATTAGTTTCTTAAACAATTTCGAAGCAAAAACAAATTAGAAGATTGCAAATCCAAGCTTTCTATTTTGAGCATATAACATGAAAAAGATGGAGATATAATGTATTTCATCCAAACTTAACTAATTCAAGTACCCAAGGACAAATATAAGGAGATTGTAGGTGGAGAACAAAAGCAAGGCAAGCCAAGAAAAAAAAGAAAAGACATAATATGATCTTGCTGAAAATACTAAGAGCTGCAGTGAGCTTCTAATCTAGTCATTAGAACATTTAGTCTTTTGGGTTATGTGTGAAATTGTTACAATTATTCACTTTGTAAAGTTACATTATGTGAGCTTTCTTTGTGCTATCTTAGAGAGTGTTTCTTTGTTTTTTAGAGAGTCCTAATCTTATGAGAGGTAAAAATATTTAACCTGAACAGGTGTTAATGCTCGTTATAACTTTGATAGGTGATAATAGTTATCATAACCAATTGGTTACTGAAAATTCTTAAACAAATGCTCAAGGGGACTGGACATAGTTCGAATTTGGGTGAACCAAGATAAATTCTTTTGTTAGTCTCTCAATTATTCTTATTCTTTCTTATGTTATAATTCTTAATTAGAGAGGATTTGTTAAACAGTCCTACAAGAAGGTTTCTATTAGATGATATGTTAGACGATCCGTCAAACGGTCTACTAGACAGTCTACTTATCTCATCTATAGTGAAAAAGAGTCTAACGTTTGATTCAACCCCCTCTTTTGGAGCCAACTGCACCTACATGAGCTAGACAAAACAAGTGTAAACAAACATTGACTCAAGCTTGAGACATATTTCAATATTCTCAGCCAAGCTCTTGTAATTTCAATTATTGTCTTTTAAAATTGGAATTTCAAATTTTCCTCCTCAGGATATGATTATTTTTTTGCCATTAGATCTAGGTTTTAGATTTCACATTTGAATGTAATTCTTGATACATTTACATTTCATCTAGTTTAGTAAAATTTGTATAAGTAACTCTTCGTTTTGTTTGTAAAATAACTTTTGATAAAATTGAATTTGAAAGAGATTTCCTAAATGACTTATAGAGTTCTTTGAAGGAAGAGAGTTCTTTTCTTTCTTAGGTCTTATCTTGAATCATAGTATTAAATGTTGAGTCCATTCATCACTTATCTTGAAGTTCTTTCAAGTGACATGTTAACTTCCATGAATTCCATAAGTTTCTCTCTTCCATTTTCTCTTTTCTTTTTCCTTTGAGTTTTCAAACTGGTGTTATTCATGCCTCTTCATGTTTTGTTCTCATTGTAGTTCTATGAGTATGTTATGTTGCAGAGTGTGTAAATATCTTGTGATTGAGGTCAAAAGGGCCAAGTCAATATCGAATTGTGCAACTACAACTATTACACTCTTAAGTAGAACGAGTTACAGCCTTACTATCAGCTATAACTTTTGGCCTAGTCGTAAGGACTCAATCCATTAGTTGGAATTAGAGTAAAGGTCACGAGTTCAATTTTCACTGAGATAATTGTTCAACAAAAGGTTTGTTGAACAAGGAAGCTTTGCTCATTTCCAAATCTTTCATGAAGATGTGTTGTTGTGTGTGTGAGTCTAGTTAGGTAGATTTTTTTTTGTAAATTTACATCTAGTTATGATCCAAGTAAACCTAATTTGAAATCTCTTTTAAATGTTTTCTTTTCCAAATCTATGTTTATTTTAACTAGTTGATTCGTATATTAATCAGTTGAAATTACTTTTGTTTAAGTATGATGACTACAATAAGTATATTTAATAGATTGATTTATCTATTCAAATGATTGAAAACACTTAAAAGGTTTTTAAAGGATTTAAAAATGATTTGTTTTCATTTTGTCTTTTATGTTAAGTAAAATCAACACGTTATTTTGAGAAATGAACCGATTTTTTATATGGTGGTTTCAACCGTTAAAGAAAGCAATCACTTAGTTTCAAAAATCAATTAAATAATCATTTAGGTTTTATATGGTGATTTTAACAATTAAAGAAAACTGATTTCATTAAATAATCAAAATGTTCTAACAAATCTTTCTAAAATTTATATAAAGATGTTTTCTGATTATTTAACACAACACTGCATAACACTTTTGAAGAGAGAAAATCAAAACTGTTTAGAATCATTCTTGAAGATTACATTTCAATATTGAATAATTGTTGTGATGTAAAGTAGGTTTTGGGTCAACATTTTTGTTGTTCTTCATTTGTATCAAACCCAGGTGTCTTCGAAATTCATTCTTCTTTATTGTATTGTTTTATAAAGAAATTCATATAGGATTTATGAAATCTATGTGTGGTTAAGAGTGTTGTGTGTTCTTGAAGGGTTCAAGATCAACACTTTTGACTATGTTTATAATCTTGTATGATTGCTTTAGTAAATTCTCAATGGTGTGTTGAGGACTAAATGTAGCTCTAGGTTAAGAGTGAACTAGTATAATTCTCTTGTGTTATCTCTCTCTTACCTACTTTGATATTTGTTATATAAAATGTTATAAGTGTTCTGCGTGTAAATCAATAAATTGAATTCTCGAAACAATTGCATTATATTTTGGTTATATCACAGTTAAGTTTTTATAATCAGTTGAATAGATTAATCAATTGGTTGATTTAATTGAAGTTTTCAATCTAACACTATTATTTGCGAAAATCTTACGAAAACAATTCACCCCCTCTTGTTTCAAGGCATCTATTCTAACAAGGTTGCAAAAGCATCATGGGGCATAAGGTAGGTGGATCGAGTTACAATCAAAGAATTTTATTTCTAGTAGGACAATTGTAGAGGGAGAGATTATTACATGGTGCATCAATTGTTCCATGATATAGGTCAGGTGGACCAAGTCACAATTGAACTATGTCACTTGGGTTGTTACACTCTTAATTAGAAAGTGTTGTGCCCTGACTATCACTTATGACTTTTGGCGTAGTGGTAGATCATGTTCTTCTTCCACTCATAAAGGGAAGTTTTCACACACTTAGATAATCTCATGGATTAATCACGAGTCTAGTGGCAAGCTTCTAAGGAATTTTATTCTATTTCATCTTTTTTGTGTTGTATTTTTTTATCAGTGTTAATATTCTTGCTCAACTATTCTATGAAAGCTTTTACACTTACTCAATCTTATGGATTAACTATGTTTAGTAGTTAGTTTCTTTGAGTTTCATAGGATTTATTCTAAAAAATTTAAAAAGATAAAAAAATTAATTTACTATCATAAATCGAGCTAAATCTTAACTAGAATCTTATTAGAGTGCTTCCTTACACCAAATACACACATCAATCTCGTACTGTTGGGTTGTGAAAACATTAAACCATTTTATCTCACGAAATAGATTATCATATCTTCGACATTATATTATGTATTTTAGTCTCTTATAAATAAACATGCTTTATATCTTTCTTTTTTATACATTTTCTTATCACCTTCACTCCCCCTCCACCTCCCTAATATTTAGATCAAGAATCTTCTTAAGTTAACTTTCTCAACTTTTATCCCCTCCTTCACATCTACTTCCTTTTTTTTTCATCTCTCTCCTCCAACTTTTCAAGTTTATTATTATGTTGTCAAACACGAACAATTGCTTTAGAATTGATGTTCTATGCTTTTATTACAACAATTCATTTAAGAACGGATGTAATAGGTCACATTGATGTAGTATGTCCCAATATTAAACACTTATTTTGGTTTTTGTTCTCTCTTTTTTCTCTTCCTTCAATGTTCACTTTTCTCTGACCGTGTCTGATGGAAGAGGCCCAAGCACAAGCCCACACACAAGCCCACCAAAGGGTAGATTTGGGCCAACCCTAGAGTTATGGCCAAGAGGATCCAAGAAGACTTTCTTTTCCATGTTCAAATGCCATAAACTCTAGTGTAGAGTAGACTTTAATTTCTTGTCAAAATTAGCATAGGAACTTTATTTGTAATTTTTCATAGAATTAATTTTGGCACCTAAAACACCAGCCTAGGTAAACTTAGAGTTTCTAAAAAAACCTCTAAATTTACCAAGGCCGGTCTAGAAAGTCCATGGAGGGGGTGAGCATACAAACTAGACACACCCCTCCCCATGTGCTCATTTAGGCTCCACTTTTGGGAGTGAATTCATTTGAATTTCCCTCCACTTTCTTTTGAAATTCCAGCCCTCCAATCCTATATAAGGAGGTACTTGGCTCTCATTTTGTAAGATTAAATTGAGTATTGTTATGCTGCCAAACTTGAGCCATACTTCACTCCCTTGCCTAAGATTTAGGTCTTAATCTTCAATCCTTCACCTACCAAAGGGGGCTGGCCGAACCTCCCTCAATTTTCCTACTCTCATGCACCTCCAAGGCAGCCACACCTCCTAGGAGGGCCTTGATCCATTAACAAACCACTAAGCTTCCGCAAACCACCCAAAAACTACAAAAGAGAAGAGCTCAATGCCATCATTTGGTATCATGAGTTATGGTCTTCAAGAGATAAGTTTCTCTTCTCATTTTTGTGCTTGAGTTCTTCTTATTTCCGAGTTGTTCATCTCTATTTCAAGTTGTCTTGCTGTTTTTTATATTTTAATATGATTTGAATGCTTTTCTATGCATTTCAATCGGTAGTTTTTGTTCAAATTGTGCTTGAGCATCTTATTTCAATTTTGTGTAGGATTCTTGATACATTGTGTTGTTGTTTTTTATTTTTTAGGTTGCTTGAGTCTTGATTGAAATTCTATTCGGTTCATATTAATATGTTTGAGTCATTTTATTTTTTGAATCTATAAGTTTTGTCAAGTCATGTGATTCCAAAAATTGTCAACAAATCTTAGTAGTACTTTTCTTGATTTATTTGTTTCTTGTTTTGAGTTGAGTGCTTAATCTGAATTCTGTTTTGATTTGATCCTTTGGTGCATTTTTCTTTTTAGTTTGAGTTCATATTTGTGTGCTAGATCCACACAAATTACATGACATTAATTCCATTGTGTTTTCGAAGTATATCTTTCTATTTTGATTTCAGATTTCAGAATCCTTTGTTTTCACAAATTTGTTTTGGCTGTTTTGCTCTATGAAAATTAAATACGTCATAAGAAAATTATGAGCCTCTGGATTTCAATAGTTTGAGGTGTTAGCACAAAAAGAAAAAAATAATCATTTGAAAAACCGAAATAGAAAAAAAAAAGATAAATCATACAAAAGAAGTGTGCATTCTGGCACTATACCTGACGGTAATTGGACACTGTTTTTGGAAAAATTATCATTATTAATTGGCGCATGTGATTGGAGTGAAACCAACGCCAAAAGTTTGTTGAGAAACTGAATTGATTGTGTTTAAAGTTTCAGAAACAAATACAAAATAGCCAGCTCAACATAAATCATTTAAGTCACGCTTTCTGGACCACAACATTTTCAATGGTGCTGTTTTGGTTTTTAAATCAATTCTAGTGTCAATCTTTAGGTTCCTTTTGTGTGCCATCCATTATTTGAGTGCCTATTTTTATTTGCTTGTCCAATTCATTCTGAACTCCTTCTAGTTGTGTCACATTATTAAATTCAATTTCAGTGGTGCTGTTTTTAAATTTTAATTTTTTCTTGCTTTCTTTTCTTGACCTCTAAAATTGTTGGTGGATAAATATCAATTGGTGCTTGTTGAGTGGGATTTGACTTGAGGAGAGTCTAGCTTTACTTAATAGGTACTGTATTGAAGAATTTAATTCCCTAATTCAAAGAGGATCAAGGCAAGGGGCAGCAACAAACACAATACCAAAATACACCATACACCTTGAAAGGCACAACCAAGAAGAGTAACAACAAATCAAAAGAGTGGCTTGCTGAAATTTAATTTGTGCAATTTAATTTCTTTGCATTTCTTGAATTGTAATTACACTTCACTCTTGTTAATTAGTGGATTAATCACGCAATTAGACGGTGAGTGTGTCTTTAAAGGCTCAAAGTGTCTAAGAAGTCTCACCTAGGATCAACTACTTTAAACTTTCTAGCTTAGCATTTGTTAATTGCTTTAATTACGCCAATTGCTTTTGTTTAGTTTTGCTTAATTGCTTTTGTTTAGCCTTGTTTAAAGCTTTGATAATTTGCTTTAGTTGCTAGATAGCTTGCATTGTTTTTGTTGCATAAAATTTGATTTCTACATCCTCATTGTGTTTCAAGTGATTTACCTAAAGAAAGATTTGTGTGAAGATCTTGAGGGATAGTTTTTGGCTAAGGCAAAGACTTGGTATTTAAGTAGTCCATTGTGACTCACCTCTCTTACCGGGAAAACTACCTTCATTAGCTTTCCTCATCTTTCTTAAAGTAAAGCATTTCTAAACACAAAGTTTTAATCATGTCTTCTCACTCCTCTAAATCTCTTAAAAGTGATGTGAAATCCTTGAAATCTCTTTTAAAACAACTTTCCAAGGATATTCAATCAATTTCATCTAAACAATTGGAGAATGAGGCCAAAACTAATGAATTGACTAAAGCAAAGGATGGGAAGTCTCAAATTTAAAAAAAAATACATTCTCATGCATATAGCTCTCAAGTTTATGATTCTTTTGGGGAAGAAAGTCTTAGGATAAATGAATATCATCAACCATCCCCTAGGAGGAATAGAAGGAGAGAGCAAGAAAGCCCAAGAGAGATTAGGGTAGACCTACCCCATTTCCATGGAAAAGAAAATATAGAAGCTTGCCTAGATTGGGAAATGAGGGTAGAACAATTGTTTGCTTCCCATAAAGTAAGAAAGGAAAGAAAGATGCAAGAGAAAATATCAAAAGAGGAAGACGAAAGGAAAGCTAAAGAAGAGAAAGAAAAGAGAGAAAAGGTGATGATAGAAATAGAAAAGCCAAGTGAGGGGTTGTGTGAATCTAGAAAGAATAAGGAATATCTTACAACATCCCTTACAAACATAGTAAAAAAAGAACCCTTAAAAGGGGAGTGCCTAGGTAAATATATAGTAGTTTATGATTACCTAAGTCACCTTAGGGAAGTTTTCTTAGTGTTTAGGACTAATAGTTTGTTGTCTAATAGTGATAAATGTACCTTCTATGTTGATAGTGTAGTGTCTTTGGGTTTTATAGCTAACAAAAATGGGGTACATGTTGACCCCGAGAAAATCAAAGTCATCCAAGAATGGCCAAAACAACAAAATATAGGAGATGTTAGGAGTTGTCATGGTCCAGCAAGTTATTATAGGAGAATTGATCCTAACTTCTCAAGTCTAGCTTCACCACTCAATGAGTTAGTGAAGAAAGACACTCCATTTTGTTGGATGGAGAAGCATGAGCAAGCCTTTCAAAGGTTGAAAGCTCAACTCACCAATGCACCTATTCTAGCTTTACCAAACTTTGTAAAAACTTTTGAGCTAGAGTGTGATGCATTGGGAGTAGGAATAGGTGTTGGGTTTTTGCAAGGTGGGCACCCAATTGCATATTTTATTGAAAAACTTCATGGTGCAACCCTCAACTCCTCCATCTATAACAAAGAGCTTTATACACTTGTGAGGGCCCTGCATGAGTCTTTAAAATCTTTAAAGAGTCAACACAAGTTAAAAATACATGCAAAGTGGATGGGATTTCTTGAGCAAATTCCATATGTTATCAAATACAAGAAGGACAAAACAAATATTGTGGTGGACGCTCTATCAAGGAAACATGCCTTATTTTTAAAACTTAGAGGCCAAATTCTTGGATTTGATAACATACCTAAACTTTATCAAGATTTTGCAACCACTTTTGCTAAGTATCAACATAGAGCACATGGAGGGTTTTATATTTATGAGGGGAACGTATTTAAAGAAGAAAAACTTTGCATACCCCAAATAACACATAGAAAATTCCTTGTGAATGAGTCACATGAAGGAGGATTCATAAGTCTTTTTGGAGTTGATCAAACTCTTGAGCTTTTGAAAGAAAAGAAAAATATGAACTCCTCCCTAAAGAAATATCGTAAAAAGTTGCCAATAGAAAAACAAAAAGAATGGCAACTTCATAAAATTGATTTTTATACAACTGCTCAAACTAACCCATTTGCTTTGTTTGATGATTCCCATAGATGGACGTTTGATCCGGGAGGACGAGCATAGTTGTCAAAGCAAGAGGCTGCTATTCGAGATCGACCCTGTAGATCTGAGGATAGATCTTCTCAAGAAGGAGGAGATGATGGACACCATCCAGCCACATTCATCCCCCTAACATTGAAGAAGAAGAAGCATTGGATTTGAGGACAAATCCTTTTCAAGAGGGAGGGGATGATGGAAGAGGCCCAAGCACAAGCCCACATGCAAGCCCACCAAAGGGTAGATTTGGGCCAACCCTAGAGTTATGCCCAAGAGGATCCAAGAAGACGTTCTTTTACATGTTCAAATGCCATAAACTCTAGTGTAGAGTAGACTTTAATTTCTTGTCAAAATTAGCATAGGAACTTTATTTGTAATTTTTCATAGAATTAATTTTGGCACCTAAAACACCAACCTAGGTAAACTTAGAGTTTCTAAAAAAACTTCTAAATTTACCAAGGCCGATCTAGAAAGCCCATGGAGGGGGGGAGCATACAAACTAGACACACCCCTCCCCATGTGCTCATTTAGGCTCCACTTTTGGGAGTGAATTCATTTGAATTTCCCTCCACTTTCTTTTGAAATTCCAGCCCTCCAATCCTATATAAGGAGGTGCTTGGCTCTCATTTTGTAAGATTAAATTGAGTATTGTTATGCTGCCAAACTTGAGCCATACTTTACTCCCTTGCCTAAGATTTAGGTCTTAATCTTCAATCCTTCACCTACCAAAGGGGGCTGGCCGAACCTCCCTCAATTTTCCTACTCTCATGCACCTCCAAGGCAGCCACACCTCCTAGGAGGGCCTTGATCCATCAACAAACCACTAAGCTTCCGCAAACCACCCAAAAACCACAAAAGAGAAGAGCTCAATGCCATCAGTGTCATTTTTTTCTTTTTCTTTTTCTAAGAAAGATTCCTTCAGAATTATCATGGCATTAGTAGGTCGTTATGATCTTGAGTTGCATTAGATGGATATTAAAACCATTTTTCTAAATGAAAATTTAAAAGATGATGTTTAAATGGACCAACCAATGGGGTTCATTGCAGAAGGAAAGGAAGACATGGTGTTAATGGGAGTAAGTTTATACCTTTTTTATTATGTATGTTGATAATATCTTAGTTGCAACTAATGATATTGGTCTATTAAGTGAGACTAAGAAGTTTCTCTCTAAGAACTTTGAAATGAAAGATATGGGTGTGACATACTATGTGATAGAACTATTTCGTGATAAAATCACAAGGACTGTTAAGTTTCTCTAAGAAAGCATATATTAATAAATTTTGAGAGATTCAAAATGGATAAATGTTCAACATCTCCCCTTCCAATATAGAAAGGAGACAAATTTAGTCCGCGAAATGTCCATAAAATGATTTGGAATGGAAACAGATGGAGAATATCCCTTATGCATATGTTGTTAGGCGTTTGATGTATGCTCAAACATGTACAAAACCATATATTAGCTTTCCAGTTGGTATGCTTGGTAGATACTAGAGTAGTCCAGGATTGGATCATTGGAAAGATATAGAGAAAAATTAGAATACTTACAAGGAACGAAGATTCACATTTACTTATAGGAGATATAATCATCGTAAGTTGATTGGATATACAAGTTCAAATTTTGTTGGCTGTATGGATATAAGAAAGTCTACAACTGACTATGTCTATCTTTTGGTAGGAGGAGTCATTCCATGGAAAAGTGTGAGGCAGTTAGTCATTGATGCATGCACCATGTAGGTTGGATTTGAGGTCATAGTTTAGGCTAATTGATTGCGAAATTTTATTTCAAGATTTAGACTAGTTGACCGTATTTCCAAGTCGCTAAGAATTTATTGTGATAATTATACAACTATCTTCTTTTTTGAAAACAAAAAGTATTCCAAAGGTGCTAATCATATGGAACTGAAATATTTTGTTGTTAAAGAAGTAGTTCAGAAACATAGTGTGACTAGAACATATTAACACTTGTCTTATGATTGGTGACCATTTTTCGCCCAAAGCATTTACTGGCCATATTGAGAATATATATGAGCATTATGTCTACTAGTGAATGTTTAATGTTAAATGTTGTTATTAATGCCTATTGATATACACGTTTTTTAAATCTGTGTTTTACTATATGCATGCAAATTATGATGCGAAAAATAAATTATGTTATTGTTGATGAAAATGACCTTATGTTTGAACTCATTATGGACTATGTTCATTAAATGACATGGAAAGGATAATATAGTATTAGGAGAAGGATATATAATATAGTAGTACATGGTAAGGAATATGTTATTAAATGACATGTAATTGTCATAATTCTTATTATTTTTTGTATCTTTAATTATGAAGAATGTTGGAACCAATTTTTTAAGGTCTTTTAATTATGATTTATGTAATTATTAAATCATAAAGTATTAGCATCACATGAATCAATTGGGAAATGTTAGAAAAAGATGTAAAATAACTAAAGATTATAACTCATATGAAATATAATTGCGGGTCTAAATGTGATTTAATAAAATTAAAAGACTCCTTGGTTTATATGAAAATTTATCTTTTAAAAATTGATGATTACCAATTTGACGAGATTTTGAGAAATAAGAGAAAATAAGGTTATGTCTCTGTAATGAAGGTTGTTCACTCTTGACCATAAAAAAAAGTGTGATATGAAAATGAATTGAAATAGATTAAAAAAAATAATGAAAGAAATTATTCACTTTTGAATTTCTTATAATTCATTATAAGTGTTTAGCACTATTATAAATGTGAGAATAATAAATTGTAAGATTATTATTATGAATACAATTTACACTTACAATTCATAGTTTTATTAGCTAGGAACATTTTCTTTTATTTTTCGTTTTTCTTTTAACATTGTAGTTTTGATATGTTGACCTGAAATTTGATCTGTTATTTATATATATTTTTATTTATTCAATTCTTGATGTGATAATTCATATAAGTAAAATAAATAAATTTACATAAGTTAAGAAGATAGTTAACCCCATTAAATTTAATAAACCTTCTCAAATTCTTTCTAAAAAATGTCTTTTCTAATATTGTAAAATAAAAGTAAGATATGATAATGGCTCAATCAAAAGTAAGATATTAATAAAGAAAATAGAAAAAAAGCTATAAAGTAAAATTAGTTAAAATGTGTTTATATGTGGAAAAAAAAAATTTCTTATATACAAAAATAGTGTTAATTAAGTAGCTAAAAAAGCTAATAAATTATAGAAAATAGGAATTTTTTTTTTTTTGCGCAAAGAATTAATGAAATTAAAAGAGGGACACTTTAGGGGTGTCCGTGTACAAGAAATTAGAGCACATACAAGGCTCACACCTACAAAAGGAATGTAAAAACCTGTCCTAAAACTACTAATAACAAAAGCACACTTTCAGCAAAGTGCCCAAAAAACTACATCACACCAAGAGAAAACCCAACAGAATAACCAGCAAAGAAACAAGATGGTGCCATCAAACTAAATGGTGACAAAATACACAATACATCCCAGCCAAAAGACCAATAATCCCCCAACCTTACCTATTGTTTTGTAACAGCACCAGCACGTCAATCTTAAAATTGCTAAAGGAGCATCCACTCTTCAAAATTTCAGCAAAGGAAATTGATTCTGGTTTGAAGACAGCAACTTGAGGTACACAAAGTTCCACCTAGTTGCAGTCCCATAGCACCAACACCTCTGTTAATCCAGCTGCCCATCCTTTGTTGCGTAGATTTTGTACCTAAAAACCTTAAAAGATAACATCTTCAGCCCACCACTTACTCTTCCCTCTACCTTCCATGATCTTTTCTAATTTATTCTCTCTTTAAAGGATTAAAAGGCTGCTCCCCATCGGTTGTACCTGCACCATTAAAAAACAAAACAACCTTCCCCACCTCTCAAACTGAACCAAGAAGAACATTAAAAACCCATAACCTTGACCTAAAGAGAAATATACAATATTTATTACAACATCCACCTACTAATACAAAAATTACTTTCACCTTGTATTGTTACCTTCGATACATATGCAGCAAGTTATGAAAATTAAACAAACCCTTTTATTCTCTTACCTAGTTACCATGTTAATACAGGTTACAGGTGAAAGTATCCAATCGGAAAAAGAGAACAAAACTCTCTTTTCTTTATGTTTCAACCATACCCATGATTGTACTTGTGCCATAGTAAAAATCTCCTCGGCGTCTATCTCTGCTTGGTTAAATATAACTCTGTTTCTATGCTTCCATATACACCATACTATTGAAACCCAAATGTTTTTCCATAACCTATTGCCTTCCTTGTTAAAGCACCTACAAGAGAATTGTTCAAAATGATTAATGAGCTCATTGTGATACACAGAACAAATTCCCATCCAGGTGGAACACATGTTCCATACTTTACATGATTCCCTACATGTAAGGAGGCTGTGTGCAATTGTCTCCTCTTCCCTTCCACATAAAACGCATAAAGAATCTCCTAAAGACACTCCTCTTTTGAGCAAATTCTGTTTTGTTGCTAACCTATTCGAGAAAGCCCTCCACACATAGAACATGGTTGAGGGCATGACCTTTAAGCTCCAAAGATAACCAAACACTGATACCCCCCCAGACCCATAGTTACCCAACTTATTATATGCAGATTTTACCGAAAAAGTATATGATGGAGGATCATTCCATAATCTTGAATCTTCTATATCAGATTGTAATGACACATGTGACAATATAGACATAAAATCCTCTACCATAGTTTTTTCCCATTCAAACCACTCTCTTCTCCATCTGAATTTCCATTCCCACCCATCTGCGTTCCTTCTCACGAAACAATCAATGGGTTTGTCTTTAAGCTCAGAGTTGTTATATATTCTTTCATATCTTGTTTTCAGTTGTCCATTGGCTATCCATTCATCTTCCCAGAATTTAACCTTCCCCCCTGATCCTACTTTCCAAACCATATTCTGATTGAACTAATTGTCCCCGTGGTCTGAAATGCTAACTTTGAATAAATCTAACCACCATCTAGATGTAGATCTATTTCTTTTCGGTACATAAGAGTTTGATAACCAACTCGAACCATACTTAGATTCAAGAACCTCCTTCCAAAGTCCATATTCTGTGGTACCCAGTCTCCATAGCCATTTTGCCAAAAGTGCCTTATTAAATAACTCAATACGCCTAATACCTAGACCTCCCTCCTCTTTCGCTTTACAAATATTATCCCAGCTAGTCCAAGCAATTTTCCTCCCTTCCGTTCCCCAACCCCACAGGAACTTTCTCTGTAGTTTTGTAATCTCCTTGCACACTCCGATTGGTGCTTTAAAAAAGGATAGATAAAAAAGTGGTATAGCGTTGATAACAGATTTTATAAGGCACACTCTTCCCGCAAAAGACAAGTTCCTCCCCTTCCATACCGAAAGTTTCTTCCTTATCTTCGCTACCACAGGCTCCCAAAAAGAACACCTAGATGGGTTACCACCTATAGTTAAGCCTAGATAAGTGAAGGGGATGTCCATTAGGCTACAATGAAGTATTTCTGAATACATTTTAACCTCGTATCTATCTACTCCAATTGCACCTATCTTGCTCTTAAAGAAGTTTACTCTAAGACCCGAACTCAATTCAAAACATCTTAAAATAGCCTTGATGCATCTAATGTTCTGCACATTTGGTTCGCACAAAAAAAGGGTATCGTCAGCAAATTGGAGTAGATCCACCTCCACCTTTTTATCCCCTATTTTGATGTCAGTTAACAAATTTTTTCTTGTCGCTTGTTTTACTAGCCCAGATAAACCTTGTGCGACAATCAAAAACAGAAATGGTGCCATCGGATCCCCCTGTCTAAGGCCTCTAGTTGGTTTGAATTCTTTTGTCGGGCTACCATTTACCAAAACCGAGACAGTAGCTGATTCAAGGCATGCTCTAATCCATTGGACCCATTTTCCACAAAACCCTAGTCTTCCCAACATGTAAAATAAGAACTCCCAACTCACCGAATCGTATGCCTTCTCAAAATCAAGTTTCACAATCATCCCCCTTTTCTTCCTTCTTTTCAAATCGTCGACTACCTCATTCACAACAAGGACACTATCTAACAATCCTCTATCGAACAAAAACGCTGATTGTGATCCATCTATCACTTTTTCAATTACTTTTTTAATCCTGTTCGAGAGCACTTTTGTTAGAATCTTGTAAAAGCAACCGACGAGTGATATAGGTCTATACTCTTCAAGGGATTGGGGATTCTCAGACTTTGGAATCAACGTTAAGAATGAAGCATTACATCCCTCCGGAATCTTTCCCTCTCTGTGAAAGAATTTAATAGCTCCCAACACGTCCTTTTCTAAAACACTCCAGTTGTTTTTAATGAAACTGAAAGTTACTCCATCAGGACCAGGACTTTTATGACCATCACAATTCCAAATGGCATCCTTTATTTCTTTTTCATCAAACGGATCAGTCAATAGTCTATTATCAGATTCAGATATCTTCATGAATTCCACATTATCCAGCCTAACCCCAATATCTTCGATGGCTGACATCTTGTTTTTGTAAAACTCTTTAACCATCTCCTTTACCTTAATTGGTTCTTCCACCCAGTTACCAGAGAGATTACAATGTGCTCCTTTTATCTCATTTTTCATTCTCCTCCATTTGATAGAAGCATGAAAGAATTTTGAGTTCGAATCCCCCTGTTTAATCCATAGTGCTCTTGACTTTTGTTGTAGTAAAGATTCATTTCTCTCATTTATTTCCTGTAACTGACTCAAAAGTTCTCTTCTTTCCCTGATTTTAATTTCATCCAATCCATCTACATCATCTCTCATATCCAACTCTCTTATATTCCTCAAAATGTCAAGTTTAATCTTATCATTATGACCAAAGACCTCTTTATTCCATCCTTTCAGGTCACTTTTCAACATCTTCAATTTCTCCTTTAACACTAAAATTTCGTTGCCCTGAACCAAGTAACTTTCCCACTTGCTTTTAATGAAATGTTCAAACTCCTTGTTTTCTTGCCATATGTCAAGAAACCTAAAGGGTTTTGGGCCCCAATCAACCACTTTTGATTTTAGCAGTAATGCACAATGATCAGATATTTGTCTATCTATAACATATTGCTTACATCCTGGCCAGTGTTGTAACCATTCAAAAGTAATTAAGAATCTATCAAGCCTGCTTTTTGCTTTACCATTAGGTCTGTACCAAGTATATTTTCTACCAATACAGGGTATATCCACCAGTTCCATGTTATCTATGAAATTATTAAAACCTTGCAATTCTCTCTTGTTACCATTGGAACTATTTATCCCCCTACGTTCCCTTTCATGTCTTATGGAGTTGAAATCCCCCAAAATGCACCAAGATTTACAGGGTTCCCTTTGCCTTATCTCTAATAAGTCAACCCACATTTGCCTTTTCACGTGCAAATTACAAGAAGAATACACATTTACAATGATAACAGGAATATTTTTCTCCTTAACAAGCCCCGAGAACACAATAAACCATCTATTTATGAAGTAACTACAACACTGGAAAAACTTTTTATGCCAAATAGTGATAATACCCCCGGACCCATTAGTTGGTTCACTATAACAATAATCAATGTCATTATCTCCCCATAACTGACAACAATTATTTAAACTAAAATTTGTCATTCTTACTTCTTGCAAACACAACATTCTAACATCTTCCTTTCTGATCAATTCCTTAATATACCTCCACTTTACTGGATTCCCAAACCCTCTCACATTTAATGTAAGAATTCTCATTGGTAACTCATATTCTCCCCCGCTTCCCTTTGGATTTTCAGAATCCTATCCCTTTTTTCTAATTCTTTTAGGCTTACCATCACATTACTCTCTACCCCACATATTGCCCCTAACTGTTTACCCAATTCCCATACTCTAATCGTTTCTAGACTTCCATGTTTTAACCAGAACAGACGATTACAGTTATTTATTCCCATATCAGAAACAGAATTACTAATTTGGGATAGGACTGACCTTAAATTCTTGCGTTCTTCCCGCTTGCTGTTTTTGCTTGATTCGCCCACCCAAAAGACTCTTCTTTCCATTGTAGCAGGTGTATTTGTTGTATGTGGTTCGTTGCCTTGAATTGTTTGGTTGTTCACATCATCCGCGGACAATTGATACCCCAGATTTGCTGGTTTTTCAAACGGTACATATGTATCGCTTATTCTGCTTAAACTCGAACCAGATTGACATTGAATGTGCGTATGTTTATTCTTTGTTTCGTCTGAAGCAAGTAGAGAAGGTGATTGATAGGCCTCTTCTATTTGTGACGCGCATAAAGAATCTTCCACCCTCGAAATCAATATCGTTGGATCATGCTCCCCTTCCTTCTCCACAATTGCTGACGTCGGTGCGCGTTCCCCCTCCTTCATCACTTTCGCCGACGTCAATTCATTTTTCCCTTCCTTCACCATTTTCGCCGTTGACGATTCATCATAGATGGGAACTGCTGCCCCTTGCACTGCCATCTTCAGCTTGCACGGGTGTTTCCCTTTTCTCTCCCCCATAACCTCAAGCGATTTAATGGTTGGAGCGGTGGCCGCGCCGTTACCAGTAATCTCATGGCCAGCGGTGCCGCTATCGCTCCCTTGTTGTCCACCCTGACTTGTTTTACGAGGTTCACAAAAAAACTCTGAGTTTACTGGGCTGCCAGGCAATCCATTCCACAGCATCTCCTTCCTGCACCCCACTGGGCCACTTTTTGAAAAAGCCTGATTTAAATTTTTACTTATGCACCTCCCTTCCTCCATTGCATATGTTACTTTGTTGTCCACACATTGGCCCAAATCAGAAAGCCCACACCTTTTTTCCACGTCAGCCCTACTTAGAGCCGTTGGGGTATCAGACCCTATGACTGGTCTAAGGATAGGTGCAGAGATAGGACCTATGGTTCTAGCTACGAGAGCATTGCAGCAACTTGACGGTGCATCAGGTTCCGTTTTCCGGCAGCCTTGTACCGCTAGTGGTGGTGCCATACTCACATCCGTCGTCAATTTCTCCTCGACAGCCGTTCTAACAGCTTCAAAATCCCTATTACCCGATCGCACTGATGCATTAGATGATATTGAATCAACCTCTGTTTCGAAACCTTCAGAGTCTTCGTTCCAATGGCACTGACAAAGTTTACAATCTGGGATTGTACATTCTTCCACCACTGAAACCTGATACAACACGTCGTTGATCTTCATATAGCTATTAATCTTCGCCTCACATCCCACTGTAATTCTAACTCTAAACCTTGCGTACTCAAGCTCTTCCAATGCCAGAGTTGCTTCATCAACCTCAATAAGGGTACCCATTAGCGCTGCAATGTGTTTGAAACAATCATAATTCCATAGCTTCAGAGGTAATCCTCTACATCTCACCCATACCAGTTTGTCAACCGCTACGAAATTCTCTTCCCAAGGAATGATTGTGTCAAACAAATCTTCAAACCATTCTTTATTCTCCTTTATGGCATCTTTGATCTTCGATTCATTTTCTCCCTTCAATAACACATGGAAACCCCCCAGAAATTTGATCTTTATGTAACCAAGGCCTCCCAAGACAAAGCTTTCGTTCAATCCTGATATTTTGCTTAAATCTGATACTCTTCCAATATAACAATTATTTAACCATTCTCTGGAGGTTTCTTCTGCTCTAAAGTGGATAGCGTTCAAGCTTTCCCTGTTCTGCATTTGTGCTCTGTTTCCGTTACCAGACTTGACCATGGTTGCATATGTATTCGTACCTTTTGCCTTCCACACTTTTTTAGTATCTTTCTCTGGTACTAATACCTTCTCTTTCAGCTTAGCATTCCATTCCTTTCTTGTTTCTACTGTTCTGTTATATTTTGGTCTGTTAGCATACAATTTCCAGCTCCCAATCCATATTGTATTCAAATGGTTTTCCAGCTCCCTAACATTTTGTACTCCCAGAAATCTAACAAATCCAAACCTTTGCTTCTTTATATTTAATCTCTTAGAAATGAAAACATCGCTCACCCTTCCCCATCTTCTGAATATTAATAGGAATTAATAGAGCATACCATGAGGACCCCTTTGGTGTGATCAAAAGTGATATCAATTGGAAGCGAACGATCATTCTTGAGGTGAAGCAAGACATCAACCATATCCTTTTCATCTGCATATTCTCTATTGGGATCCATGTGTTCATCAATGACATCTTGGTAGAACCTATCCAACTCCTTGAAATTTTGTTCAAGACGTGCATTCAATCCTCTCAGTTTATCAACCCAACCCATCAATGGAATATAATCCGAAATAAAGAAGGTACCCATCAAGGCCTGAAGCTCATTCAGCAACTCATGGAACCTACTCTTTTCACTTCCTTCATCCTCGTACCTTCTCCCAAAAGCAATTCTACAAACTAAAGTCCTTGAGAGAGAAATTAACAACTCACTCAAGTTTGTAACACCAGAAGAAGAGGCATGCCCAGATATATTTTTAATCATTTGCTTCACCTCAAACTTTCTTATATATGAAAAGGTAGAGACACGGTTGGAGCTAAAGATATGGACAACACAAATTTTTCTGATTAGTTTCCAATGTTCACTGTGTGAAGAAGCGAATGCAATCTCTGAACCATTATAGGACAATTTCTGCTGGCCATGTAATTTAGGTCGTCCACTAAACTCAAGGTCATGGTTTTTTAGTACCTCTTTGGCCAGTTTTGAGGAGGAAATAACAATAGCTTGTCTTAACCCTAATTGAACGGAAAATATAGGCCCATATTTCTTTGAGAGTTTCCATAACAGCAGATAAAGAATGGAGTTATCTAACTGATGCAGATTTCCTATAATTGGAAGGCCTTTAGGACCTGGAGGGCTGGGTGAGTTCTTGAAGGTTCTGAGATTATGGATGAAGAACAAGAAAAGCACAGGGAGAATAAGACAGAGAAAAAGAGGTAACAGCATTGTGAAAAGCATAGTTGTAAATCTTATCTTCTATCAGTGGATATAAGCTTGTCATTAGATACTAATTTATAGGTCAATAATGCATCTGTTAATTCGTGGTCCAACTTTTCATACTGCATGAAATGATGAAAGAAAAGAGAGAAAATTAAATAGAAATCATGATGTGTTTAGAAATTGAGGAAGGGATAAGAACAAAAATAAAGAGGTGAAAATAAATTGAAAGAGAAAAATGAATTTAAGTTAATATTAAATTACTCGATAATACTATGAAAGAGTATAAAAATAAATAAAAAAAGTACGATTTTTTGACAAGTTTATCCACAAATTTCTTATCGCATACAAAAATTAAAATTCAGTTTTTCATTATATATAAAATTATTTTTATTTTTTATTTTAATGGATATTTAAATTAATTCTATTTTATATATAAGAAAATAAAATTCAATCTTTTCTCTTAATCATTATTTTCTGAAACACAACAAAAAATTTCAGATGTACCCATAGATTATTATTCACGAATATATATATGTAAATTTAATATTATATACGATTTTTACATTTGAAGTTGTATTCATAGGTAAATTCAACATTACATATTAATTATATTACGCACATCTTTATCAATAAGTAAATTCAACATTATATATGAATTATGACCAACAAATATGTATTCGTCAGTAATTCAACATTACATAAAATTATTACCCCTAATTAATATTAATAATAATAATAACGATAATAACAATAATAATATAAATATTAATAATATACTATTATAAATATTAATAATGTCCATAAATTGAAAAACATGATAAAATACTGTTAGAATGAATGGCTTTAAACTAGAGGGAGTGAATTGTTTAAAGATAATTTTCGTAAACTTTTAAAAAAGAATGAATTTATCTCAGGAAACTATTGATAAGAAATTCAGTTTACCAAAAACAGCAAACAAAATCAGCACAACCAGAAAAACAATCGGTTGTTTCGCAGAAACAATCGGTTGTTTATACCAGCAAACAACAAATAAAACTGAATTTAAAGAGTTAGAGATAGAGAGATTGTACACAGTTGTTTATACTGGTTCACTCCAAACCCAGAGCTACATCCAGTCTTCTCAAAAACCCTGAGGAAATCCACTAAGCAATCACACCTTGATGAAGACAAAACCCTGATACTTGTGTTGTACCTGATTAAATCTGAAGCAGTTCCTGCAAGATACAGTTTTGAACAAAGCATAGAACTTCTGATATTTGGTTAGCATAGATAAACAATAATAAACTTCAGAACTAAATATCAGAAAATATTACTCATCCCAAACTGTTTTAACAATAGAAAAAAAACCGAAACTTAAACACAGCAGAAACACAACATATATCTCCCCCTATTTGTCTTTACAAATAGACAAAGAGAAGAGATAAAACAAGATATTGTTTCGATTACATCAGAATTAAAGCAGTAACAGCAGAAAGAAAGAAATTTAAAAACCAGATATAACATCCAAAAACAATCGATTGTTCCGATAACCAATCGGTTGTTTTTCCTTCATTCTTCTTCATCAGCAAACTGAAAATCAAAAATTTGGTTCTGGACAGCTTCAATCTGTTCATCCAGAGTCATGAATCTCGCATCCATGTTGTCAAACCTGGTGTCAATTCTTTGGAAATTGCTAACATAGAGATCATGGAGGCTCCTTTGATTTTCAGCAAAGCTATCAAGCCTATTCACCATGAGTCTTTCAAAAGAAGACATGATTTGCATCCTTTCTCATTGATTTCCAGCACCAACACTTGGTCCATCATCTTGATAATCTTCAGGTGGATCTTCATGTTGAACATCCATATCAGCAGGTTCATCTTGTTCAAGATTAGCAGCACCACTAGATGAGGCACCAAGATCACCATCCTTGCTTATCCATTTTCCACCTACTTTTGTAAAACCCATTTTGTTGAGTGTTCCATTGTTCAACTCTTGAGTTGACTTGACCAACTCAGATGTTTCATCTTCAAGGTTTACTTCAAAATAGAGTAGAAATTTAGATACCAAAACAGCATATGGATAATGATAATCACCTAACCTCATGGCTTTTTGCATATGCTCTTTGATGATGTGGATCCAATTGATTTTGATTTTCTTGGTGATGCAGAAGATATATACCATATCTTCTTCAGTAAGAACAGAATGATTACTCCCCCTTCGAGTTAGAATCCAAGTCACAATGAGAGCTAGCAATCTCTCATCAAGCTTTAGACCTCCAACCGAGCATGTACTTACTTGAGCATGTTGATTCTTCAAGCAACTCTTGTAGAATTGGATTTTGTTAAAATCCTCCACCACTCCAAGGTTTCCCTTGTTGATTCTAAGACCAGAGAACTTGAGACCAGCAACAGCAGTCCATACTTCATGAGTTATCTCCATTTCTACACTCTTCACATGAGAAACTAGATTGTTTCCTTCAAACTTTAGGTTTGTGTAGAACACCCTCACCAAATCTGGGTATATGTTTCCCTTCATCTCCAGGAACTTTCTGAGAGATTGATCCTTGAGCAGCCTTCTCACATTATCAAGCTTTTGACTTTTCAGCCAATCAAAGCATACAACCTATATTTATCTTCTTGATACTTGTTTCATACCTATATTTCTCAATAAGATCATTGTCTCCAGAAAACCAGCCTTCTAGCCTTCCTCCAGACCTTACAGCTCTGGATTTGACTCTCTTTGAGGTGGGAGGAGTTGATTCCATGATGGCAGAGAAGAAAATAGAGAGGAGCTCTCTTCACAAATTTTTTTGCAAGAGATGTTGCAATTGGTTGTTCTTGTGGAAGAGATCAGCTGCACCAGATTTTATAGCAGAAAAAGAATCAATTAGCATTCAAATTTATTCAGTGGGTACCTGATTTTCAGAGAGAGGACTTGACTCTGCTCTGCACAGAAAATGTCAGAAAAAGCTGAGAATCACATGGTCTTCACATGTGATCTTTGACTAGTCATTAAGGCTCTTGAATTTCCAAGATTTTGGAATATTTTCCTTTATGACTGTTGTAACTTCTCTCTAAACATGATCAACTTTCAACACAGATTCTTTGACCAAGATTCTCTCTTTGAATTGATCTGCAACGGGTAGAAATTTAAAATAGCAATTAAAACAATTTCTTCATAGTGCTGTCAGACCCAAAACAATCGGTTGTTTTTCTACAACAGTAAAAACTGTTTTTGAATTTTAACCATGAGCAGAAGGATTTCAAAGCAGATGACATTGAGCATAATAAAAAGATTGTTTAACCATGAGAAGGAACTTTGAAACAGAAATTCAGAACAAATAAAGGAAAGTTTTATCCTTATTTTAATTCTTCAATGAGTCATGTGTTTTATGATCAAGAAGCCTCTTTTCACTGTTGAGGTCTTTTGCATAGCATTGATTCAGCTTCAATGACTGTCTTTTTCTTCAAGAACTTGATCAGATGACTCAGTCCCTCGTTTTTCTTTAGTTTTCCTGCATAAAAGATTTCAAGCAACAAGATTTGATCCCCTTACAAATTTGGGTCCTTTTGACTTTTTTTTTGCAGTTAGAAACTTCACATCCCTTAGGAATCCATTTCATAAAACCTCTTGGAACAGAATATTTCCTTATTTTACAGAACCTAACAGAGTGGCCTCTCTTCATGCAGTAAAAGCATGTAACAACCGGTTGTTTCGTCTTAACAATCGGTTGCTTTTCTGACTTTCTTGAAAAACTTTTTGAAAACTTATCTTGCTTGTTTTGTGGATTAAAGCCTAAACCAACCTTTCCAAAAACACAGCTTTGAGATGCCAAAACATTCTCAAAGTTAGATTTCCCCTTTTGAAAGCTTGTCCACAGTTTCAACAAGATAGTGAACCTTTTTCTCAAGATTTTCACAATTTTCGCAAATGAGAGTATCACATTTGCAAGAAGCATTTTTGAAATGGTTTTCCAATTTTTCGAAATCACTTTTTGCTTTTTCCAGATCTTCTTCAAGTGATTTAACTCTCTTTTCAAGCCAACTGTTAAGATCTTTCAATCGTTTGTTTGAAAGAACCAATCTATTAGCTTCATCATGTGTTTCTTGAAAAACTTCAAGTAATTCACTGTAATTTTGTTCATTTAAGGAAGCACATGAACTTACCTCACTTGAGCTGCAAGATTCATCATCATTTTCAGCTACCAAGCATATGTTTGCTTTATCATCTTCACTTGATGATGACACATCACTTTCATCCCAAGCTATGTAGGCTCTTTTTGTCTTGCCTTTCTTCTCCTTGTAGCTAGACTTTTTCTCTTTGCTCTTGTTTGGACAATCTGCCTTTATATGACCTTGCTCACCACAACCAAAACAAGTATAGTTATTTGAATTAAAATCATTGGATTTCTTGTTTCCATACCTATCTTTGTTGTTGTCTTTGTTGCGGATTCTTTTTAGGAATTTGCTGAACTTTCTTGACAGCAAGCTAAGGTTTTCCTCATCACTTTCATCACTAGAATCATGTTTCCCTTTGTGCTTGGATGCTTTTAAGGCTATGCTCCTTGTGTGCTTATCTTCACTCTCTTGAACATTGAGTCTATTCATCTCTAGCTCATGTTCCCTAAGCTTTCCAAAGAAAGAAGCAACACTTAATGATGTTAGATCTTTAGATTCGGAAATAGCAGTTACCTTTGGTTGCCATGCTCTATCAAGACATTTCAAGATCTTGATGTTTAACTCTTCTTTATCAAAGCTCTTGTCAAGGCTTATAAGGTGATTGATGATGTGCGTGAATCTTTTTTGCCCTCAGCAATTGTTTCTCCTTTAAGCATTCTAAGCCTCTCATACTCTTGGATTAGAGCATGCTTTCTAACTCTTTTCACCTCATTTGTTCCTTCATGAGTGACTTCCAAGGTGTCCCACGTTTCTTTTGATGATTTGCATTGCGAGATCCTGAAAAACTCATCAGAATTTAAAGCAGAGGTTATAATATTTTTGGCAATGCAATCGAATTTGGCCTTTTTGCTTTCTGCATCAGTCCATTGAGACCATGGTTTCTCAATGACAGATCCATCCTTTTCAAACTTTGGGATAAAAAGACCATTTTCAATTGCATCCCAAATTCCTTTGTCAAGAGATTCCATAAATATTTTCATTCTTACTTTCCAAAATTGGTAGTTCAAACCACAAAACAGAGGTGGTCTGTTAATTGAAGCACATTCCCCAAAAGGTAGTCTATCAGCTATTAAAAAAAGATTTTTACGATCAACTTGAATAACTTTCAAGAACCAAACTCTTGATGCCAATTGTTAGAATGGATGGCTTTAAACTAGAGGAGGGTGAATTGTTTAAAGAGAATTTTCGTAAACTTTTAAAACAAGAATGAATTTATCTCAGGAAACTATTGATAAGAAATTCAGTTTACCAAAAACAGCAAACAAAATCAGCACAACCAGAAAAACAATCGGTTGTTTCGCAGAAACAATCGGTTGTTTATACCAGCAAACAACAAATAAAACTTCATTGAAAGAGTTAGAGATAGAGAGATTGTACACAGTTGTTTATACTGGTTCACTCCAAACCCAGATCTACATCTAGTCTTCTCAGAAACCCTGAGGAAATCCCCTAAGCAATCACACCTTGACCACTTACACACCAACCAAGAGAATGACCTTGAACACCTCAAGAAACACACTCTCCTTGGTCAACACACCTACACCAAGATTGTTGATCTTGATCCCCTCAAGAACACACAGCCAATCTTAGCAAACACAGAAACGAAACTTGTTTCACAGAGTACAAGGATTACACTTGTTACAGAAGATAATCTGAAATCAATACAAGCAAAATCCTATTCCACAACTTTGATCAATGACACACTCTTAGCAATCTTAGCTCTTTGAAAAACTTAAAAACTCTTAGTAAAAACTTGTTAAAGATTAATTGTCAAATCTGTTTTTCTGAATTTATTCAAAGATGTAGTTTATTATCAAATCTTAACAAACTCTTAAATTGCATTAAAAGATTGGTCAAAGCATTTAATGACTGAAGCGTAAGCAGTTAAAACATTTAAAGCTCAGTCAAAGATAAAACAGTTTTTCTGTTATGGTCCCAAAACAAACAATCGGTTGTTTCCTCGCATCAATCGGTTGTTTTAGTTCTTAACAGTTCAACCATTTTAAAAACAGTTTTCAATCTTTTTCTCAAAACAGCTAAGTATAAACAATCAGTTGTTTCGACAAAACAATCGGTTGTTTTAACTTAGTTTGAAAACATTTTACTTTCACAAAGATTGAGATGCTTATGCTTTAGATTTAATCAAAGGGTGAATTACAATCATTCAAACTACCTTATAACTAAGCTAAACCAGCACAGCAACACCAAGCACAGCAAAGGCTTCAACATCCTTCAAAGGGTTTGGATTCTTCAAAGCTTGAACACCACTTGGTTCAACAAATACTATTTCCAAATATTCAAAATATCCAAATGTATTTCATTCAAACCAAGAAAAACATCTAATAAAAGGAAATTCAAGTCATTACAAAGTTTGTAAGAAACTAATACTTACTGTTATGATTTGTGTGGATTGTGTTGTGTTGCTCATCATGATTACTGTCATGTTGCACTTCATCATTATCTTGCATCTAATTTTGTTGAGTATTTGGCTGCTAAAAAATATGTTATGCAGTCGTTAATGCTTCAGTTTGTAAATATTGAATCATAAGATCATGAAAGGATTGAAACTGGGAATTCATGTGTCGAATCTACTTCTCACTTGTTGAAAGTCTTTGTCTAAGTTTAACCATTTCTTTTGAATTAACTTTCTTACTAGAAGATGCTTATGTTTCTTGTAGGTAGTCATCAACACATTCGTCCTAATGATCAACACGTCCAACTTCGTACACTCGTCCCTTCCACCAGCTTCTAACCAACAACTATTTCTTAATTTTTCCTCATCAACAGGATCTAATGGCGTAGATATTGAGGTACACATTGACAGTGACTCACATAATGCTTGAGAGAATATACTTTCAAAATCTTCCTATTAAAATGATTAATATTTTCTATAATAGTAATTATTGTACATGTACAAAAAAGTTGAAAACTAACATGTGTCCGCCTCGATCTATCATCAACCAAATCTCTAGTGCTCTTATGTATACTTGTTTGTTGCAACACTTCATCAACATTCACCAAGCAGCCAAGCTCCTATGTATATAAACAAAACATTTTATAAATTAAGGAGGTAATAATTAATCATAGATTAATACAAAATTTTATAGGGCAATCATACCAAACAAATCATATGTTCATGCACGCTAATGGATCTTCCAGTGTGCAAGCATCCACCTTTTTCGAATAAACAATTCCTTTTAACTGCATTACATTTTGATCAATACACAGGCATATTCCACTTTTTCTAGGAGGTTGTTCCAAACACTATTTTCAATTTATTTTGGTCGTTTACCTTCTTGGCAAGTCATTTTAAACATTTGTGAAAGGTTGTGAGAAGCCTTCGAATGGAAATATTTCTTAACCTTTTCCTTATCCTCAACCATCCATGTGACCTTTTTGTGCAAAGCAAATTGTAAAATATAAACATTTTTTAAAGGGAATAAAAAACAAGTACCTTAAAATGATAAAATATAGATCCTGATCAATCTTTGGGATTTCCCCCCAGTTTAGCATGGCTCACCAAATTGTTGCTTAATGGTGGTAGTGATGGCCTTTGATGCAATTTTTTTTATGGATAAAACCTAAATACTGAAACAAAGTTAGTCAAAATTATAAGACAACAATAGTAAATTATATAAATTAAAATTTATTATATTCTTACTCTCCCCAAATAGGCTGAATCAGAGGGCGATCATCAACTAAGAGGACATGCTCCTCTAAGTTACTGGCTGCAGAAGTTGAATGCGTCCCTACGACATTTGTATATGGGGATGGTGCAATATCTGAGTTTAAGATTGATGCATTAGAACGAACATGTGGAGAAAGGGACGGGGTGGATTGATTGGGTATTGATGGCATGACGGATGGAGATGGTGTGGATGCAATAGCATTTGCTACTAATGGGGTGTATCCAACAACAACATGTGGAGATGGTGTGGATGCAGTAGCATTTGCTACTGATGGGGTAGATCCAAGAACAAGACATATACGTAAGAGCACTAGGGATTTTGTTGATGATTGATCGAGATAGACACGTGTTAGTTTTTTTCAACTTTTTTGTTTATGTACATTAATTACTATTATAACAAATATTTATCATTTTAATAGGAAGATTTTGAAAGTAGATTCTCTCGAGCATTATCTAAGTCACCATATGTATGTACCTTGATATCTACTCCATTAGATCTTATGGGGTTGGACGTGTCGATCATCAAGACAATTATGTTGATCGCTACCTACACAAGAACACAAGCATCTTCTAGTAAGAAAGTTGATTCAAAAGAAATTGTTGAACTTAGACAATGACTATTAACAAGTAAAGAGTAGATTCAACACATGAATTCCCGATTTCAATCCTTTCAAAATCTTATGATTCAATATCTACCCCTTGAAGCACTGACGACTGCACAACATATTTTTCAACAGCAAAATACTCGACATAATCACATGCAAGACAATGATGAAGTGCAACATCATAGTAATCATGATGAGCAACACAACTCACCTGCTTAATATTATAATAATTATTAGTTTATTAAAAACTTTGTAGTGATTTGAATTTCCTTTTATTAGATATTTTTTTTTGTTATGAATGAAATACATTTGGATATTTTGAATATTTAGAAATAGTATTCTATAATGTTTTTCAATTTATGGACATGTCTGAATGTTGATGAATATCTGTCTTTGAATGAATTATGTTGAAAATTGGAATGACTTTCAGGAAATTCAAGTCTAGAACTGTTTCAAATATACAAAAAAAGAATTATAGTTACTTACAGATGTAATACATTAGTAATTACATATGAATATATTTGTATGTAAACTTAAAGATAATTACATGCGGATATATTCATATGTAAACTTGAAGATAGTTACATATGGATATATCCATATGTAAACTTGAAGATAGTTACATACAGATATTTTTGTATGTAAACCTTAAGGTAATTACATACGGATTCTGAATCCATATGTAACAGTTACCTACGATAGTTTTACATATAAAAAAAATTATATGTAATATGTATGTAACTATGTTTTACATACAAATTTATTGTTTTACATACGGATTTGTAATGTATGTAATACCACCAAATTTTCTTGTAGTGACATTAGTGTGGTCTCGAGGTTGATAATGTTGAATCTTCTATTATCTAACTTGATGTAGTAGTTCGCTAAAAGATTTCAATCATTGTGGCATCCTAGGATCACTTCACAAAGAATGAGAGGAACATGATATAGTGTGATATAATGATAAAACATATAATCAATATTTAGTCTTTTAATTTTTTTTTTATTTAATTTTGATTGTAAGAATAATTGATATTTTAATCTAGCAATTTAGATGCATTATAATATTGTTAGGATGTTGGGTCTACTTTTCTTTTTTTCAACTATTATATGTTAGGATCCTAATATTTTGATTAAGTCTTGAAAACAACTAAGTGAGATATGGTCATGTTTTGTTTATGAGGCAATAACTTAGTTCAATAACAGATAATGTAAGATGCAACTGTTTGGTCTAACAGACAATATGACACGGTGTCGTCTTATTTTACGTTTGATATAGCATAAATATGTTCTGGCCATAAACGTGTAGAAATAAGTTAATTAAGTACCTCATAAAAACATATATGTTTATTTTGTGTTGTAGGAAATGTCCACTACTTCTATATGTTAGAGATTTGTTAAAGATGTAAGTTCAAGTCAACATTAAGATCTCCTAGGGTTCAAGCTAAAATTGTTTTTCTTCTACAATTTCCTAACACTATGCATTGATAACTCTGGAAATGTTATTTACTTTATAAAGCTCTGCACTTTAGGAAAAGTCAAGCATAAACACACTGCCCAAGAAGAGATAAGTACATCCAATTATTGAAAATATTACTTAAAAGAATGAGCAATTAATGTTGCATAAAGTGCACTTAATACATCCTACTCAAGCAAGCTCATCAGATACACACACAAAAAAAATACAATAAAAATAATTGCTTTCTTCAAAACCTATATAAAGCAACTCAGGAAGAAGAAAGAGAGACTACATTGTATGATGCAAAAACGCTATTGAAATATTTGTGCCTATCCAGAGCTTTATAGAAGAACATTATTCGCCTTCTATTACCTAATGAGAAAATGGCTTAAATTTTATATATGTCATCAATTATCCTCTCTAGTGAGCATGAATGAGTGTTGATCACCACACATTTTTTTTGGTGAAAAAACAAAACCATTAATGCAAGTCGCCACAAGTGTCTCAAATCAAGATTCCCATTAAAAGCTTTTTGATGCACATTTCAAGGGAAAACATAATTGTTGTTTCAATTCAAACATCTATCCTTCAAAAGAAACTTTTTTGTATCTATCAAAAATTTTCCTTGCGTGACCATACTCATGAAGAAAAAGGTTGAACCTCTGACATCTTGTACCCCCTCCATTTCTTTCTCCAAAACTCTAATGATAGAAGCTTAATTCCTTAAGGAGATTACTCAGTTTACTCCATTTTCTTCAACCTTAGTAAGCAATGTTGATGTTTCCTGAACCCCAGTCCATCCCTGAAAAACATCTGAACTTTGCAAATGTTGAGCGATTGGGATATCCTTTAGACAAATTTTTGGTGCAGTAGGATAAACAAAGTTTCTTGCCCTGAGGAACTTTTGGAATCACAAGGCCTATAGCTAGTTTAGGGCCAACACACAACCAACAAGCGATGGCTTTAAGGGTGAAGTAGTTGGTCAGATGGTGAGGATTTCTGTCGCTAATATTTCTAAGGCTAGACATTTGAAACAAGAAGGTTCATTATTCACAAATAGGTGGGACGATGACCTAACTATTTAAAATATGGACACCCTACTGTATGGAAAACCACAACCAGTGTCATGGACAAACGTAGTGGTGGGGAACTTTCTAAAAAGTTCAAATTGTCTGCCCCTTAGAAGAGTGATTCATAAAATCCTCTTCAACATCATCTTGTCATGCACAGGCTCAAGGGATCACATCTTAGAAAAACATTGTTTCGTGTTGTTCCATCTTCTTTAAGAAAGACCGATCAATCTGCCCTTTCTCATTCGGGAGCACTAAGAGACCATTTTCAAGGACAAATATATGCAGAAGAAGAGTAAGGCTCATATTCCTTACTTCATGTTGTTTATAAGAATCATACATCTGGTTGGCATTAGAACACAAAAGTTGCCAACCAACAAAGACGATGGAGAATGGAACTCCTGCACTCTCGAGCAATAAAAAAGAGGTGGCGAACAACAGGACATAAGGCCAGCAGAATAGGCCTAAACTTTATTTTGGAAGGATGGTGCAGATAATAAAGGTGTTGGTGGCGAATAGTGAAAACACTGGGCCAGCAGAATGGACGCAGGTTTATTTGGTAGAGACAGTGCATATCTTAAAAGGCAATTGCTTCCTGCACCATATCACTACACCCAATCACAGGGGAAAAACCGAAAATACCCTTAAAAAAATGAGGTGCATATAAAATTACATTTCGGACACCCTTTTCTAGAGCACAATAATCTCTTCTGGATAAATTTCTCCAAAATGTATTATTTTCAGTTCCTGATTTTTTTTATTCGGAATGAGATTTTGATTTTTTTTTTCCAGATTTTTATATCCAAAACACAAAAATTTCTTACAGATTTATTTTTCCAGAATGCATTATTTTCAATTCCGGAATAAAGGGTATATTTGGATGTTGGGTGCAGGGAGCATTTGCCATCTTAAAATGTAGTGAAAATAAACTTTTTGGGCAAGTAGAATGGACCCAGGCTTCTTTGGTAAAAGTGGTTGGCATAATAAAACGCTGGCGGGTAATAGTGAAATTACTAGGCCTGCAGAATATACCCAGCTATTTGGAAAATGAGACGCAAATGTAAGGAGACTGTTTCTTCCTGCACCTCCATATCTTCTTCTGGCACCTCCATACACAACATGAAAATACATTTGTATCCTTCTTGTGCCACCCCATAGAATAACTTCTGGATTATGTAATCCGGAAACGTATTTGAAAAAAAACTTCTGGATTACATAATCCGGAAATTAAAAAAGACTTCCAAATTATGTAATCCAGAAAGTAATCATGCATATGAAAAAAGACTTCCGGATTATGTAATCCGGAATATTACAAAGGGACATTTTTGGAAATACGAAAATCTATGGAAGTGAGAGAAGAAGGTATGGAGGTGCAGGAAGAAGCAGCCATGTAAGGAGCATGGTGCAGATAGAAAAAGGCTGGGAGTGGAAATGTTAATATGAGGAGTCCAAAAGCAATTAATATATGCAGAACAAAACATTAAAAATTGTAGGGCCCATTTGCTTTTAAATGCATGTTTCTCTCTCATTCTTACGTGAATTTCTCTACATTCTAATTCCATGCAAATTTTCATTCACCATACGTGAAACAGGGGAAGGTTGATAACAAATCGCATTCAAGAAACAATCCAAAATCATGACCCACATGCACCAAACGTACACCACCCAGAGAACCTTGACCCACTACATATATGAAGTAAAATTTTCAGAAAACAAAGTTGTAATCCGCCAAGCCAAATTCACATGGTGGTGAAGCAGAACTGATAATTCAAATTGCAGAAAAATGACTCGCAAAAATGATTTGTATTGCGGAAATAACGTTTGAAGTATTGGGAATAGAGTTATTATCTGTAATTCAAATTCATTAATAACTTCAGAAATATTCAAAACAAAAAATCTAGATCACAATATTTCTTTCATACAATTTTTTTTTTTTATAATAATATTGTCAGATTCAAATGATACTTTAATTCCATCTTTGCTAACAATGATATAGAGATCAAATTAACTTTAATCAATGGTACATGTAACACATCACTCAAAGCTAGAGTTTTACTAGATGTGAACTTTAAAAAAGAACCTTTCATTTTTTTAAGATAAAAATTGTCCTAGAATCACCGAGATAAACTTATTTTTCTCTATTCCCTACGCTGGTGTAAAAGGTAAACACGTTTCTGTCTGGACACGTGTCTGGTAGCACCATAGTCTACCACCCATTTACTTATATTGGTCACAAGATTTACTTGTGAAATGACTGCAACAATGATATCTTCCCCTTCGCCTATATTTGCCTTAGAAACATTGTTGTTTTTGGCCTTATGTCTCCACTGAGGTACAAGATGACCTGACTTTCCAAAGACAGAGCAGTTAACCTTTTTCTTAAAGGTGAGATTAGTTCTTTGAGAGGAGAAAATTTATTATTATACTTCTTTTTGTGATCAAGTTTTTTCTCATATCTTTTTAGAGATGGTTTGTCTTCTTCCATGTTTGCCTTGGTAGACAAGGCTTTGACTCCTTGCAGCAGCACACTCATTTTTGTTGGTGTCTTTAATAATGACGTGACTGATCAGATCTGATAGTGACATTTGTTTGTGCTTATGCTTCAGTTGTTGCTTGTAGTCAGTCCAAGATTGCGAAAGTTTTTCAATCAGCAGTTCAGACATGAACTCATCATGCAAGGTTGTGCTTTCTACTTTGATAACTTCAAGCAATTTGTGGTATTTGTTTATTTGAATTTTTATGTCTTTGTCTCCGATCCCCTCTTCCAAAGATAGTAGTTTCCGATCAAGAACCTTTGTCTAACGACGTCTTCAATAGTGTATTTGACGATAAGAGAATTCCAAATATCTTTTGCTTCCTTGTAAGAGCAATAAACATCAAATAAATCTTTAGATAACGCACTGAGAATTTAAAGTCTTCACTGGTCAGAATTTGAGATTGTTGCTCTAGAAATGGGTGGTAGTAAAGGTGAGTGGTTGAAAATTTCTTAGCAAACATTCAGTTAGAATGAAACCAACCTCATCTGTATCAATGCATTGTGATTATCAATCGATAATAGTTATAATTAAAAATAAAACTTATAATGGAAAGAATAGACATATACAACTGAGACATAATTTAGTGAAGCAACCGCTAAAGAGTGAAATGATTTTTAATGACTATGTTAAGACATAACAGAATTTGGCATATCCTCTTACAAAATTCCTAGAGAGAAAACTGATTTTAGAAACATCGAGGAGAATATGACTTAAGCCACTTACAAACAAACAAGTGATGGAAACCCAACTTTAGTGATTGGAGAACCCATGAATAAGGTTTGTATGGGTAAAAACAAGTCACATGTTAGTTATGCTAACACTAAAATTGATTTAAGATCAAATTTGTCCATTCTTATGGTGTGTGAAAGTGTTAGATACTGCATTATCGAGATGATTAATTTTATGGTTAAAATTTTGACGTAAAAGTTACAAAGATTTAATAACTTTCATATCTCATGTGGGTGGTGTATGATTTACAGCATACACTTGATGAAATCACCTATATAAGTATCAAGTGAAGCCGCTTACATGAGATCTTGACAAGATCTCTAGAGTACTCATAAATACCGGACACGCACATGACCTAGTAAGTGTAACACAACGATAACAAAAATAGTGAAGGTGTATTGTGACTGATAAACCACTAACACATTAACTATCTTGGTTCGTATAGCTTGCTATACCAACTACATTGAGTGCTAAATTCATCAATTTAAAACTGGTTACTAGCTCTAATGCATTACATCTTATATGAACTTAGGATTTTCTTTTCTTTTTCTATCTTTTGCAATATGTGGGAATTGTTGTAAAATTTCATATTTTCTTTTTCTATCTTTTGCAATATGTGGGAATTGTTGTAAAATTGCATATGAACTACATATGAGATATCGCAAAAGATAAAGATTTGCTTCACAAACCCATAGGGTTCACATTCATTAGTGTGTTTTTGAACAACCTTTGTGTAGTTGTCCCAATTATCTTGGACATCTTCTTTGTGTAGTTGTCCCAATTATCTTGGACATCTTCTGAGATGCAGGATCCTCTTCTACAACTCATAATCTTTGCTAGAGCATATGCTTTGTATGCAAGACTCGATCCTCCGAAATCTCTTCCATTATTCTCAAGATGTTGGGACGAGAATTAGTGTCATCGGTGACAACTTTAGAGCTATAGCAGTTTTGGAAATTTCTTTCTCCTTTTTTCTCATTAGTTATTTCTCTTTCCTTGTTCTAAATATTTTCTTTTATTTGTTTTTACTCTTTTAAAAATTACTTGTTGTTATCTCAATGTTTTTCAAAAAATTCTTATTATATCCTAGGTAACTTGGGTAATACACTTCTTAAGAAGAGTAATCATTGAGACGCATTAAATACGTGAAAAGCTTTAATTAAAAAAACAATATATACGTGAAAAGCAAATAAATCTGAAGCAATAAGATACACAACCAGTTTAGGAAATGCAACTCACCGAAAACGGAGAACCCCAAAAATGTACTAACTGGTCCCACATCTTACGAAAGAGACAAAAACAGTGACCATACTGCAGTGCTAAAGAAAACAACCTCAGAGCTAGGAAAGCACAGAGGCGCGGACAAGCTAGAAAACAGCATAGGTGCAGCAGAATCACGTACTCAACTCGAAAAGTCCTTGTTGTGGCTGTATTTTTGGGGAAAACAGGAAGTATAACTGGTGTATTGTGAGCCAGGCAGAGAGTAAGAAATGGTCTCCGGGTCTCTTATGTGGGGATGGAATGAGGGTGTGTAGAGTAAGAGAAAGGAGATTAGGGCTGAGTGTGTTTTCGTGATTGGAAGAATGAGTGGAATGTTAAGTATCAGTGCATTGAGAAAGTGAATGAGAGGAGGGGCGGTGTTGCGGGACCAACCAGATGAAGTTGAGATGTTGAGAGCGTTAAGGTGAAGGTGATAGTGCGATTGCTGGAAAAGGAAGAGAAAGGAAAGGAGTGGTGTGTGCAAAAAAAGCCCCCCTATAAAAGGTGAATATATTTGCCAAGATTAGGGTTTTTGATGCTGTGGAGACGAGAGCATGGAAAAAACCGTGTGGGAGTTTTTTCCGTGTGTGTGTGGTTGCAGCTTTTGTAGAGAGAATGACAAGTGAGTGAGGCAGGGGATTGTTTGTGGGTGTGCAGTGCCGTGTGGAGATAGATTTGCAGTGAGGAAAAAGGTTTTTTTTTTGTTCTAGAGTGGAGAAAGAGAAAAGAAGAAAACAAAAATGTTACAGGATGCGTGCACAGCTGTCGAGCGTGGATATGTGGAGAGAAAAAGTGATATGAGCTGGGGGAACCCTAAGTTGAACAGGGTGGTGATCAGGAAAAGGTAGGTTCAGTGTACTCAGTAAGATTGGGGTGTCAGAAGAAAATTGTAAAGATGGGATGGGGGTAGAAAAGGAAGTGAAGAAATAAGAGTGAGAACAAAGGAAATAATGCAAAATAAACATATATTTTAATTAAAAAGATAAGAAAAATTGTTTTTTGCTTGTTTTATTTTTACTGTTTTATTATGATTTCTTTTTTACTTTCTACTTTTGTCTTTACTTATTTTTATTTAAAAGTTCTTTTCCTTTTTTATTTATTTTCTTTCATAAATTTTGTTAAGTGTAAATTTTATTTAAAGTAATAATTTATTAATAATCTTAATTTTTTATACAATTATATTACAATTTTCAATATTATTATTTTAATATTCTTTTATATTATGTAATAAATTTATATTATATATATTTATTTTTAAACAAAAAAAAAAGTTGTATTTAGGATTTTAAAACTATTATTTTTCATAAAATGGATGTTAACAAGGGCTACGAATCAAAGTCTACCCAAAATTAGTGTAAAAGGGTAACTCTTCCTTACAAACCCAAACACAAGTAAGTCCAAGCTTACTCAAAGTAAGTCCACATTAGATGTGTGTTTAGATTAGGAAGTGGATGTGTGAGGATTTGAGGAAGTGGATGTGTGAGGATTTGAGGAAGTGGATGTGTGAGGATGTGTGAAGAAAGTGAGGTTGTTTGGATTGGGGTATGTTAGAGTGGATGTGTGAGGAAAGTTTATGAAAATTTGTGAGTGATAAGATGATTGTAAGGGAGTTTTATTTATTTTTTAAATTATTAAATGTTACTTTACAAATTTATCCTTGTCTATTAATTTTTTTTAATAATGAAATGAGTTATTTTTGTTTAAAAATAAACAACTTTCACATATTTCGTAGATTTAAAAATTAAAATTAAAAATAAATATATATTAAATATAAATAGATATAATTTAAAAATTATAATTAGAAAAAAATGTATTCAACAAATTTAAATAAAAATGAAGCTTGAAATAATTTCATAAAATATTAAACATACATTATAAAATTAAAAAATAAACCATATCTTATATAAATAAAAGATAATATTTGTTATTATTAAAAACCTTATTGTAATAAAAATTAAAAAAATACTAAAAAAATATAACGTAATTAACAATAGAAAATAATTTCATAAAAACTATTATCAAATAAATTACAAACTAATAAACATAATAATTATAAAAAAAAAATATTAATATAAATGCAGTAACAGTGGTTTTCCCTCTACATCTCTTCATTTTGAGGGAGATGATATCTACGGTTCATAGGTATATCCTCTCCTCCTCTTTCCTGCAAAATCCTGGATCCGAACCATTGATATTTTCTTACTTATTTCCTTACGAACAGCCAGATGAAGAATATTTTATGGTTATCAAGGCTGTGATTCAATTAGAAAAGGAAAGCGGGACAAAGACGCTAAATGAATGGAATTGGAAGTTGTTCTAGTCTGAGGCTTGATGATGAAGATCTGCAACACTGTATGATAGACACTGTATAGAGGTTGCACTGAATGAGGAGAGAAAACCAGAGGTGAAATTGTAGAGGTTGGTGAATTCTCCACTTCCAAACTCCTTGCTCAGTTTAAAGCTAAAGTCGATGCACAAGGCCCTCAATTGCCTAAGAGTAGGGTCTTATGAGTCTCTCAGGTGATGGGATGGAAGGTTAAAAATGGTAAAAGATCTTGTCTTATACCAGTAAAGAAAGTTTTCCATACCATCCTCTCAAACATCTCCAAACCAGCAAATTTACAACTCACTCTACAAAAATCTCCATTGCCAAAAATCACCTTTCACCAAACCACCCTTCACATCCTCTTCCCTCCTCAACCTCCCACAAATACAGTGCTCAACCACCGTCTGATCAACATCCCATCTTAGCGCTTCCAAGGCATGAGTCTACTGCCACCTCATCAGCTAAAAAGAGATGAAGACGTGAGGACAAACACAAATTATATGACCACCTAAGACATGGTCATTCATGCTAAGTTAATCTCTGCTGTATCCTCTGAAGATGCGGATTTAGAGATGATAAATGCTCAAACGATGATCGATCTATCCACAGTAGAACAAGCATCAAGATGTTATGAAGATGTAATCGAAGACTATGATCTCATTAACTACACTTATGAGGATGAGGGTGAATCCATCCCCTTAAGGAGCCCTCTTCTAAATATGCCTTTCAGAGAAGAGTGGTTGCCCAAATTTAGAAATCCTGACCACGAGCTAGTCAATGAATCTTTGTGGGTGACTAAATATTGGTTCCTGAATCTGGTAGACCAATATCATTACTTCTCACCACCACTGGTGGTGGATCATTCAGAGCCTTCGTTACAATTCTTGGAGGATTGCAAGTGAGTGAAAGTCACCAATGTCAATGCTTAAGTTTGACGTTGAGTTCCACCTGGAGAATGCAGAGACAATGAAGCTTGCTTGCTTGTAGAGGGTTTCAAGGATTGTATATCAATTTAGAAGATAACATAGATGATGGAACAACTTCCTCATATCCAACTCGGCATCACTCCTCAAACTTGCCTCTTCCACCTCCACGCTGGGTCACCAAAAGATGATGATTCTATTGATGAGATGGAAAAGCATGGACCCCCAATGAAGGTTATGTGGTATCTTCCCATCATTCCAAGGATGAAGCGTTTGTTTGCAAACCCAGACGATGCTAAGAATCTTAGATGGCATGTAGATGAGAGGAAATGCAATGGCATGTACCGACATCCAGCTGATTCTATTCAGTGGAAGAAATTTGATGATGACTTTCCAGAGTTTGGTAAAGAATCAAGAAATATCTGACTTGGTTTAGCTACAGACGGAATGAATCCGTTTGGTAATATGAGTACAAATAACAGTTCATAGCCTGTATTACTAGTTATTTACAACTTACCTCCTGAATTGTGCATGAAGCGAAAATACATGATGTTGTCTATGATGATATTCGGTCCGAAACAGCCAGGGAATGATATTGATGTTTATCTAAGTCCCCTAATTGAAGATTTGAAGTTAATGTGGGACCAGGGTGTTGAAGTATTTGACGGATTTGCTAATGAAACTTTCAAGCTTCATGTCATGTTATTTTGCACCATCAATGACTTTCCGGCATATGGTAACTTATCAGGTTATAGTGTTAAGGGTCACAAAGCGTGTCCAATATGCGAAGAAGACACTGCTTCTCAACAATTGAAACATGGAAGGAAAACATTATATCTTCGGCATCAGAGGTTTCTTAGAAGTCAGCCGGAGGTTGAAAAAAGCCTTTAATGGACACCAAGAGGGTAGTGGTCCACCAACTCCATTAACCGGTGTTGAGGTTTACGAAAAGGTAAATAACATAGACCACACCTTCGGTAAGTAAAAAAAAAGTCATCTGTGACAAATATTTGGAAGAAGAAATCAATCTTCTTTGATCTTCCGTACTGGTCGAGGTTAGAAGTCAGACATTGTATAGATGTAATGCATGTTGAGAAGAATGTGTGTGATAGCTTAATTGGTACACTTCTTAACATTAACGGGAAGACGAAGGATGGTCTAAATGCTCGTTTAGATTTGATTGAGATGAACATACGCGACGAGTTGGCACCCATAGAAATGGGTAAGCGTACATATTTGCCCCCGGCCTGTTACACAATGTCAAAAGATGAAAAAATTAGTTTTTGTCAATGTCTAAAAGGTGTGAAAGTGCCACAAGGACATTCCTCAAATGTAAAGAGCCTAGTGTCAATGCAAGATTTGAAGTTAATTGGGTTGAAGTCTCATTATTGTCACATCTTGATGCAACAGTTGTTGTCGCTAGCTATCCGTGGGATCTTACCAAAAAATGTTAGACATACCATAACCCGTTTGTGCTCATTCTTCTCTTCCATCTGTTGTAAAGTCATTGATCCCTCAAAACTAGATGAACTTCAAAATGAAATTGTTGTTATCTTGTGTGAATTGGAGATGTTTTTTCCTCCGTCTTTTTTTGACATCATGGTTCATCTAGTGGTGCATATGGTAAGAGAGGTTAGATTGTGTGGACCAGTGTACTTAAGATGGATGTATCCTGTTGAGCGGTATATGAAAATTTTGAAAGGTTATGTGAAAAATCATTATCGTCCAGAGGCTTCAATGATTGAAAGGTACATAGCAGAAGAAAGTATTGAATTTTGTTCAGAGTACATGACAAAAACAAATCCAATAGGTGTTCCAGCTAATTCATGGCACCACAGGCGTTCTACAAGTAAATGTTTACGTGGTGTGAATATTGTAAGCAAATCTCGATCAGAAGTCTTGCAAGCACATTTGTACATATTGAATAACACAAATGAAGTTGTACCTTACATAGAAGCTCATAAAGCCATTGTGAAGGCAAATAACCCAAGACAAGCAGAGAAATGGGTCTTGATGGAACATAATAGAACTTTCATGCCTTGGTTTAAAGATGAGGTGTTCAAGGATTCAACGGCATCAGAGACCTTGACCTGGTTGGCTGCTGGATTGAAGTTTGATGTCATCTCATGTACAGCGTACGAAGTGAATAATTGTATATTTTACACGAAGTCCATGGATGAAAAGAGTACAGTTCAAAATTCTGGAGTTACTCTTGAAGCCGAGTCAATGCAGTTTTCGACTTCGAAAGATACAAATCCAGTACTTGGATCAATGGCATACTATGGGTTTATATAAGAGATATGGGAGATTGACTACACTAAGTTTTTCGTTCCAATTTTCAAGTGTAAATGGGTTGACAATAAAAGTGGGGTTAAAATTGATGATTCAGGATTCACACTAGTGGACTTTCGAAAGATAGTGTATCGAGATGAGCCATTTATAATGGTTCAACAAGCATCTCAAGTTTTCTACGTGAAAGATCCTACGCCAGAACATTGGTATGTCGTTTTACACGGCAAAAAACAAGGGGAGACCATAGATGATATTGAAAATGGTGACCCCTGTTCATTCACACCAAAGATAATTAATAAAGATGACGATGTAGTTGATGATGTACATGCAACCCGTAAAGACCACAGTGAAGGAATTTACATATGAACTTTCAACCCCCATGCAACCTGTAAATAAGCATTTTAGATTTAGATTTTTATGTATTATTTTTATAAGATTTTAATTCGATGCAGATTATACTAATGTTTGTTACCTAATTTTTTTAACAGAGACATGGATGACGATCAGACCCCACTCAAACCTCGATCCGGACGAGGCAGCAGAGGACCTACTAGATTGAAGCGTCTTGCATTGAGACGTGCTGCTGGTGAGAAGACACGTGTTGACATTGACGTCAACACTGGAGTGGCTTTTGGTCTTAAGGCAGATGAGTTTATGAGCTATCTTGGAGTTGTTTCTCGTGAGAGGCTCTCCATTCTGATTAATTCATGGGATGAGGTGTCAGAGGTCGACCGTAACATGATCTGGGAGGATGTTCTGGTAAGCTTTACATTTTGATATAATGCTTTTTAATATTCATTGATTAATTTTAATTTGCTGATGTTATTTTGCGAGCAAACTTTGAAATTCCTTATGTGGAACCGCTTCGATCAAAGATTATATCCAATATCGGACTCAAATTTCGTACCTTTAAGTCAAGACTGACTTCGAGATACATTTTTGGCGACCTTAAAGACGAAAATCCATGTTTAAAGTACAAACATATTGATGAAGAGACATGGCGTCTTTTTAGAGAAAGCCATGAAAATGAGGCTTGGATGGTAAGTGAAGTAACTTTTTTGTTTATATAACATTAATAAATTTATCTTATTTACTTCAGTTTGTTTATTTCAATTATGACAGGATCGTTGGAAGAAAGCTCAAGAGATAGCTTTTAAGAATCTTACCCCGCACGTTATGTCTCGTTCGGGGTATCGAAAACTTTAGCAAACACTGATGGTGGAAAAGGAGAAATCTAAACAGGGGACGTTGTCTGAGAATGTGGAAACAGGGGTCACTTCTCCTCCATCACCACCTTTTCGCCATGTACAATGGAAGAGGGCCCGAATTAAAAAGTCGGGTGCACCAAGTTCTGAGCAATTCGGGCTTATCATCGAAAAAATTGTAAGTTATTTTTGTTATTTTCATTTATTTTAAAGCATTAATTATATTAGTGCTTGAAAATATGATTTTTGTGTACTCTTGCAGGATTCCTTGGAATCCGACGGTAAATTTGTTGCTGAAGGTCGTCACGATATCCTGGTTGAAGCAATTGGACGACCTGAGCACTCTGGTCATGTTCGTGCAGCTAGACAAGGGGTCGGAATTAAACTATATTTTGGAGTTTCAGAACGACAGTCATCCTCCTCCTCCAAAGAGAACGAAACTCAAATGAAGACTAAGATATGTGAAGAATTAATGGAGGAGGTGAGAAAGGAGACTGATTTGATGTGGCTAGAGATGAAAAAGGAGAATGATCGAATGCGACAAGAGTTTCTATCGCAACAAGTTTGTGCTGAGCCGATTGAACCCCTCGTTAGTCCCACTCCCAAGAGCACAAAGGGGAGTTGTGCGGCTCCTCCAGCATCAGGGGATGATATCAATGGGCAGACGGAGGATTGTGAGCTACTAGTAGTGGGCGGCAAACTTCCTCGGGTGGTGGCCCTTGGAAAAGTCTATCAAAACGCCACCACCTTACATAGCGTTCCTCTCTCCCCTGATGTGGCGAAAGTAACAGTTGAAAAAGTACGATTTCCTGATGCTCGTGTTCCACTACCTTCAGATGAGGTAACCACTGTGGCTGATGCATTTCAGACATTCGTTGCCTGGCCCAGAGAGCTCATTCGATCTATGCCCAAACCTCATGTAATAATTTCATTTCATTATATTATTTTTTATTTATATTTATATATTACATATAATTTAATACAAATGTTGTTTATCTTGTAGAAACCTTTTCGGCCACCAAGTCCGGAAAAGAAGCGTGAGGTTCCAGTTGACGATCCTCTAGCTTCCTTACGTCTCATTGCTAGTCAGATTGGCAATGAACCTTTTCCAGTTCTGTGGGATGATACATTTTTTCAAATAAACACTGAACTGCCACTGATGATTTACAACACAGATTTATCAGAATTTATATCTGGGAAACAGGAGCTCAATATAAGTATAATTCAATTTTTTATGATGTAAGTATCTTTACCTATTATTCAATTTATTTTATGTTAAATTATTATTGATTATGCTTTAACTAAAAACTTGTAGGTTTTTGCACAGAGTCTGTATCACTGAGGGGAAGGAAAATATGTATGGATTCTTAGATCCTGCATATACTAATCCCGTTGGACCAAACTCATCTGAGACTCAAGCATACATCACTAACACCCTGGAAAAAGAGGGAAAACAAATTTATTTATGCCCTTATATTAATGAGTAAGTTTAATATATGTCATCAATTATTATTATTTCATGTTTTAAATATTTACTAACTCTTTTCATTGATGATATAGGCATCATTGGCAGTTACTTGTCTTATCAATGGTTGATAAGACTGCTGTGTGGTTTTGTTCCCTACACAAGAAGATTCCCACAAAATTTAAGGATATCATTGATACGTAAGTACATTATAAACTGAACTTTGTATATGTTACTAATTAACCATCTACTAACGAGGTTTTTTGTATTAACCAGTTCATGGCGTGGATAAAACATCCTAAAAGGTCGATCAAGTTCAAATAATTTGAACTGGATAAGAATAAAGGTTTGTAATTTTTTTCTTTCTCTATTATCATTGTTTATCAATATACTAACATATGACTTTTATTGAATTATAGTGTAATAAACAACCAGGAAGCTATGAGTGTGGCTATTACATTATGCAATGGATGATTACCATTATAAGACTAGGTGTTAAAACTGGTTGGAAAGAGGTACTATATATGTTAAATCATTTTTATAATTCTTGAACATATATATATCTAAAAACTAATTTATGTCAACTTTGCAATGCAGTTATTCATAGAAGAAACACCAATGAATGAGGAAGGCATTTCATATGTTAGAGATTCTTGGTCAACATATTTCATAAATTTTTATAACTCTAGCATAGGTAAACAATAGTGGTTTTATTATATGTAATTTGATTACTTGTAAATGTACATTTTGATGATCTCAATTGATTACTATATTTCTGTATTTGTCTGGTTGGGTTTGATCATTATGCAGGTTATTAATTTATATGGTTTATGCACAATACAAACTGCACTTTAAAAAAAACACTATTTACAAATGCGGTCATTTACCAAAATCGCATTTGTAAATGTGATTTACCTATTTACAAATGCGGTCATTTACCAAAACCGCATTTGTAAATGTGATTTACGAATGCGGTTTTTACCAAGACCGCATTCGTAAATCTTAAACCCCTAAACCCTCATCCCTCATTCAGAATAATATACAAATGCGGTTATTTTAAATAACCGCATTTGTAAATCTAATTTATAAATGCGGTTTTATGACCGCATTTGTATATGTCCGATTTACGAATGCGTGCTGATGAAATGCCGTTCTATAACCGCATTTGTAAATGTAAAATAGCCGCATTTATTTTACATTTCTGCGCTAGTGATGGTTGAGGAAAAACTCCAACATATTAACATTTTGATTAAGGGTTGAAAATAACAAAATTTAAAAATAGTTCTGTTTGGATTCTAAAATGATAACTTAATTAAACAACAAATATGTTAGTATTAAAGACTGAGTTCAAAAAGAGGGTGTATTGAATTATTAATTTTTTAAAAAAACTTGTAGAATATGTCTTTAAAGGGTTCATTAATTTCAGAATTTGATTGCCTTTCTTTTAATGTATTAAAATTTAAGACAACAATCAAAGAATAAATTAAAAATTACTAAAAATGGCAGGAGAGAAAAGAATAGATTTCCAACTATTTACTCTTATTCAAGAGCTACATTCAATTGTTTGACTACACCATTCAAGCTTCCACTAAAACAAAAAGTATTTATAACAACAAAAACAATACAAAGAAACATCAGTCTTAAACCTCAAGAGCAAGAACTTCACCAATAACACCTAGTTAAAACACTATCCAAAAACAACAACCTTACAAAAGAAATGAAAAAACACAATTGAAATGAGGTCACCTAAATCACCACGAATATAATGAGAAAATAATTTATGGTAAACACATATATTTCTCATTCGGTCGAGAAGAATGATCTTGAAAACACTAAAAAAGCTTCAAGGAAATGTCTTTTGCTCGGTACAAACTCTTTTTAAGTATTGAAAAGGATAAAATTCAAATTTCAAAATTCGTGCCAAATGAGATGAAGATGAGAGAGTTATATAAAATACACTCTATCAATTTTAATAGATTAAAACTATGTTTTCACATTTATTTAACTCTATATTAATATAAAAAAAATAAATTGAATTAAACTAATCTCTTCCATAATTCCTAATTTTGTGTTAGTATTTAATTGAACATTTTACCTTTTGATTTTATTTTCTCTACTTCATAATTTTTAATGAAAAAAGAAAAGAAAAAGAAAAAGACTTTGGTTAAATATTGGAACTTAACTTAAACTATAATATCTTTGGGTAAGAATTAAGTTGGGAAGGAAATTAGATCAGAAATTAGTAGTTAGCAAATGTATTGTTTTTTCCTCTTCCTAGAGAAGAAATAAAACTGTGACATTGATAACAGAGAGGAACTTGGATGGATGCAGATTGGTAACTCTATGCAGATAAGAAGGTTGAGATAGCAATAGAAGCAGGAATGTTGTAGGCATATCAGCGGAACATTACCAATAAATACTGAAAGCAACCGGAGATTCGTACAAATATCAGCCAATATACCAGTGGACAACTCAATAGCATACCACTTCACACATTAGGGGACAAATGAATGGCAATATCACCACAGTTTGGGGAAGACATATATATTCAAAGGGAGAGAACAAGTCAAGTGAAGAAAGTCTGGTGCAACATCTTGCATAGCAGCAGGAGCAACAGAGGTGATTTTGAATTGTTTAAAAAACTAGCAAGTGTAAGGACAACCACCAAGCAAAATGGAGGACGGAGGACGGAGGACGCTCGTATCGGCATGAATGACGCACAAATCGGCATGGAGATCATGGGGCTGCAAATGACTATCACTACAAAAAAACTTGTATGTGGTGGCGGTTATAATACGACGGTCATTAAAAACCGTCACAATTAGCTGTATAATACGACAGTTTCGTAACCGCCATAATCTTCCTTTAAAATGCGGCATGTATGACCGTCATAATTATCCTTTGAAACAAATACTCTCCCCATTTCGTTCCCTCCATAACCTTTCTCTTTCCACACTTACTCAAAATTTTAATTTTTCAAAACTCCCATAAAATTTCATTTCCCACACTTACACAAAATTTTAATTTTTCAAAACCCTATTCTCCTTCCATCCTCCAAAATTTTCTAAAAGCCTTTGAAACCCTATTATTCCGCAAAACTCCACCACCGTTGTGTGATGCTGGTTCCAGACGCTGCAGTGCACCCTTCCAAATACTGCACAAAGCTCATATCTCAACCTTATTCCCAAGCCAAAACCTCTAAACTGCGTTCCCAAATCAAAGCTCTGAACCTTGTTCCCAAATCCAAAAGCAAAATCCTATAGCTAATTAGTTTCCAAATCCAATGTATAAACCTCGTTGCGAAATCGAAACCCAAATCCCAAAATCGAAATCTGAGAGCGAATTCCCAATCTTAGAGCATAGGGTTTTCGCATCCAACCCTAACAGCGAAAATCATAGCAGTGAAGCGGTAGAGAATATCTTCTACATCCCATTGGCGACTGAAACCCTACCGTTTAGAGGTAAAATCTTTTGATTGGAATCAAAAGTTTTGAGTTTTTCTTTCTCCATTTCAGTTTTACCATGCAATCCCCTTTTGAACATTATGAAAAAACCACACAATCATTTATGGTATACTTTGTGATATATGACGTCTTGAATGATCTAATTCCATTGATAATTTCAGTTGGGCTAGTTCGTTGTGTTCATACCAGGTTTGCAAGTTGTAACTTGTTACTCTAGTTTTTCTATATTGTTTATGTTGTTAATGGTCTACGGAGGAGGAAACATTGGTTTAATGGGTTTGGTTTCCCAGGCTGTTCATGATGGTGGTCGGCATGTCATTGGGGTTGTTGTCATAGATATTTAAAAGTTTCTATTACGGTTTGCAGTATTTATCATTATGCATGTCCAAGCCATCTTTTCCCATGTGCATTGCAAAAATCCGTATATTAATATAGCAAGAAAACTATGGCAGCCAGAACTCGAACCCAAGTCTTTCCAGTGTCCAGGGGAAAAGTTAACCACTAGACTAGACAAGTTCTTTGGTCATATTATCATTTGTATTATAGTTATTATTATTAACATAATTTATACATATTAATATAATTATTATTAATAATAATAAAATAAATTATATTCATATTATTAATATTATTCATATTATTAATATTTATTAATATTATTCATATTATTAATATTTATTAATATTATTCATCTATACCTATATATAAAGGGGATTCCCCTCTTAATTGCTCTTAATTTTTTTTCCTATTTTATCCTTATACTAATATTTAATTTTATTATTGTATTATGGTCATTGTGTCATTTTTTATTCTCCTCTTAACTGCTCTTAATTTTTTTTTCCATTTTATCTTTACTTAAAAATTTATTGTATTAATTTATTTTGGTTATTTGGACATTTTATAATTTCAAAAATTAATAAAATAATTTTTTAATTTTAAAATTTATTTTATTTGTTATTATTTAACTGGAGAGTAGAGAGATTGATTAGTTACTTATTTTGTTTTAAAGATCTTCTTCTCTATTAAATAAAAAATTAAAGATATTTGTAATATTTTGTGGACCACTTTAGCACGAGAGTGGAGATTTGGTACATTACTTTTCTGATTTAAACTGATATTCTTTTTTATTAAAATTGTAAAATTTTAAAATTGATTTAAGAAACGGATTTTATGATTCTCCACTACACATAACCCACGTATCCTAATTCCCACTTTCTCTCTCCTATATAGGTACCTACTTCCCACTTTCTGTCATCACCATTTCTTTATCTTTGCTCTTCCTCTATATTTTCTTCTTTTAGGTTTTGATTTTTGAAATCATCTTAACTTTTCATAAAGTTATGATTTTAGAGACCACCTTCAAAATAGGTTCTCTCACCAAAGAGCATTATGTAGAGAAGGCATGTCATCGTGTTCTTAAATCTATGTTTTACATGTTATACTAATATTTTGTTTGTTTTTTATTTGTTAATTGTAGAGAGTTAATATTCATAGCAAAATAAAGGAATCAGAGAAGGAGAAACTGAGTTTCGTTGTCGCGCTCACTCCCCCAATCGTAAGGTTCTAACACGAAGGAACATTAGATTTGGGTGCGAAAGATGAGAACAATTTAAACGAGTCTCTATACAGGTCCAAGGGTCCAAGGTGAAGAAAAGAGAAGCAGATTTCATTGCATTTTCTTCTTTTGTATATAATATTTTCCAAACAAGGATGAATTTTTGGTTTATTGTTTAATGATGTCATATGTATTGTAATGATTGTCATATATTATTGGTTGTTTATAGACCTAATGAAAAATATTGGTTTAGTTCCTATAATTGATCAAATATTAAAAATTATTAAAAAAAATATGAAACTCAAATTCTATTTAATTATTTTTTCGGTTGAGTTTGTAGTTTTAAATAAATTTTAACTATTACCAAATACATATATTTTTACCCATAATTAATAAAATATTAAAAATTGTACCACCCTGGTAGTCGGAAGTGATGATGTAGCGTCAAGCTATTGTATAGGCGTGTTGATGGGACGCCTGGCTGGCAGAAGGGAAGGAAGTCGGGGGGCTCGTGTAGTCGCCAGTTATTAAGTTGGCGTGCTCCGATCTCAAGCACACCAGAACCGGCGGTCACCGGGTTAAAGATGAAGTCGCCAGATGTAAACCCAGGCGACCAAGTGATTAGAGATCGCCGAAACAAGGACATCGCCGGAGATGAAGGCAGATAGACATTTCCCAGCTGGCCAGAGGATGAGGTCGGGGGACAGCTTGCTTGAGCATACACGGTGAAACAGGTGGTACAGATCATGAAGGCGGCCGGCGAGACCACAGGGAAGGTGTGTACGAAGGCACCCTAACTCGCCAATCCAGTAGAGATCGCGCTCCAAGACAACTATGCACTGAGTAGTATCATGCATAAGTAACTTAGCCAAAGGAGAGTCAGAAGTAGCGCCCAAGTCAAGGATGCTCCAGATGATGGCACGTGTACAGCTGGATGCGAGCCACGTGTCCAGATGTGTAACTGCCAGGAGAGAGAAAGTGTCCAGGTATATAAGAGTTTCCAACAAACTTCTGAGGTACGCACGTTCAGATTGTCTTCTTTACGCTTGCGAGTTCTTGAGTATACTGAGAGAGAACTGGTTCACGGTTCCTTAGAGTTCTTTAGTGTTACTCTTAGTAATTGGTGGTTCAGTCACTGACTTGGGCGTTGGAGTGCGATCGGCTGCAGCGGCGCCGTTTCGTCTTTTGCAGGTTCTTGAGGTGGATCGCGGCGAAGGACGGAGGCAAACACGGCGCATACGTCGATCCAAGTTTGACGAGGCAAAGCTCCAGCGTTTTGGTCAACAGGCAGGATCATCAGGCGCCCACCATGGGGCCGTGTAAAACCTGTTCCCATCCACAGCGTGAGTTCGTGGAGATTTTTGCAGTTTTCTGTGTGGTTGTGTGCTGGTGCAACCATTGTCCGCTGTTCGTCTAGGTTTTGTTCGGTAATTTCGCGTTTTCCACCGTTCGTTTGGATTTTTGTTCGGTGAGGTGAAGTGTTCTGCTGCTTACGCGAGATTTGTTCGGTGAGATCTGAGTTTTTTGGCTCGTTTGGACTTTCGTAGAAGAAGTGCTGGTTTTTGGTGGAGTTGCGGGTTTCTGTGGAGGTTTTCTGTGTTCTTGAGGTTTCTTTCAAAGTTTCGCGAAGTTCTGACCGATTGATCGCTGAATCGATCGTCGCTAAAGGAGGTGTTGTTCATTGCACTCTGTGATTTGCCAAGTTTTCATGAGAAAAATGAGAAGCAACCGTTCGAGTCCAGTTGCGCCCGTTGCTGCTAAAGGCACCATGACTATGGCGCAGATGGTGGAAATCATGCGTTCGTTGCAGGCGAATGTGGAAGCCTCGCGTATAGAGCAGGCGAGAATGCATGAGGACCTGGTCGCCTCTCGGGCCAGGAATGACGAGCTTAGCAAAGTGACTGAAGAACTGCGTCAAGCTCTGCAGGAGCAGCGAGGGCGCCCAGTCGCTGAAGAGGTCGCGCCGTCAACACCGCCTCGTGTTTTTCCTATGCCTTTCGCTCAGGCGATTACCGACACGCCTATCCCTGCGAGCGTGGTACCTGTGAAGGCTGTTTTTACCAGCGTGGAGGATCCTGAGGCACATCTCACCACGTTCCATACGCAGATGATGCTGTCGGGAGGATCAGACGCCGTGTACTGCAAGATGTTTGTGAGCACACTCCAGGGAACGGCGCTGGAGTGGTTTGTGAGTCTGCCTACGGGTCACATAACCAACTTCCAACAGTTTTCAAAGATCTTCGTCGAGCAGTATATAGTGAACAAGGCACCGCCCAGGGTGTCTTATGATTTGTTCGACATAAGGCAGTATCAGGGAGAGTCCCTCAGGGACTACCTGAATCGTTTTGGGGTGCAGATGGTCCGCTCGCCAGCCAAAGATGAAGAGATGCTGGTCTACGCATTCAAGAAGGGCGTGCTGCTGGGACCATTCTGCGAGGCATTGATCAGGGCTCACCCTGCCACGTTTGCTGAGGTCAGGCGACTTGCGGTGGCCCACATCGCCGATGAGAGTGAAGTCGCCGAGAAGAGGGGAAGCGTGGCCCCCGCCAGGCCACGTGCCCAGACCAGGATCTAGCCACAGAGGGTGCTGGAGACAGCAGCGGCCAGGAGGGATCAGAGGACTCGCCATCCTTACGATCCAAGGAAGAACAAGGGCAGGGGCCAAGGGCGCCCTCAACCAGCACGCCGAGAGTATAATCGCCCCCAAAGCACAAGTTTGTCATGGGACTGGCGGACCTGATCGCCATTCCCAATATATCAGCTAAGTTGAAGGCGCCCAAGAAGGTGGGCGACAAGGTGCTGGGACCAAAGCCAGACGCCTGGTGCGAGTTCCACCAGGGCTTTGGCCACACCGTGGACTCATGTTTAGCTTTAGGATACCAGCTCGACGATTTGGTCAAGAGCAGGTTCCTGAATGATTATCTGCTGGACAGAAGGACGGGGGGCGCGTCGAGTTCCCAACCAGCAGGAGGAGAGGCTCAGCAGCACGAGATGCCTACACATGGGGAAATCCACACCATTGCAGGGGGTTTCTCGGGTGGTGGATGCACCGCGTCACAAAGGAAGAAGTACGCAAGGTCTGTGATGACGGTGGATATGTTTGAAGACCACTCGCCGGATGTGGACATTACGTTCACAAAGCAAGATCTTCGGGACGTTGTGCCTCATGACAACGACCCCATAGTCATCTCGCTGATCACAGCAGGAAGGAAGGTCCACAGGGTTCTGGTGGACCAAGGAAGCTCGGCAGACGTGATGTTCTGGCCGACTTTCACGCAGTTGGAGTTACCCCTTGACCAGCTGAGGCCCTATGGAGGGTGTTTGTATGGTTTCGCTGGTGACCAGGTGGGGGTCAGGGGGAACATCGAGTTGAGGACTACGTTTACAGATGAGGCGGGTTCGAGAACGGAGAAAATCAAATACCTTGTCGTAAACGCCCCTTCAGCATACAACATTCTGCTGGGAAGACCCACGCTCAACAGAATAGGCGCTATACCGTCGACCCGACACATGAAGGTGAAGTTGCCGTCTATGGAGGGGGTGGTGATCACCATCAAATCCGACCAGAAAGAAGCGAAGAAGTGCTATGAGAATAGCCTGAAAAACAAAAGGTCTGTGAGTTACGTGACAACCACCCTGCCTCCTGGTGCGAAACCCAGATCGACGGTAATAGAAGAGACCGCCGGAAGTGACGTAGTGATGGTGGACGCTGAGCTGGGGGAGGGGAACACCGGTTTAGAGGAAGAAGAGGGAAGGAATCGCCCTGAGGAAGCGAGGGAGCTGGGGATCGCCAGGGCGGTGATCGCCAGAGAAACCAGGCCAAAACCCGTCGAGCAGTGGCTTGAGAGAGAGATCGGAGGAAAGATTTTCAAGCTGGGAAGATCTCTGGAGGTCGAGCTCCAGGACCAGATCGCCAAGGTGATAGAGCGGCATCTGGATGCGTTTGCATGGTCCGCTTCGGACATGCCCGGGATCGATCCCGACTTCTTGTGCCATCATTTGGCGATGGACAACTTGGTGAGACCAGTGCGGCAGAGGAGAAGAAAGTTCAACGAGGAGAGGAGGCAGGCGATCAGAGACGAAACCCAGAAGCTCCTCGCTGCAGGCCACATCAGGGAAGTCCAGTACCCTGAATGGCTGGCAAATGTCGTACCGGTGAAGAAGAGTAATGGGAAATGGCGCATGTGCGTTGATTTCACTGATCTGAATAAGGCTTGCCCAAAGGACTCATATCCTTTACTAAGCATAGACGCCCTGGTGGATAGTGCTGCAGGGTGTAAGTTGTTGAGTTTCCTGGATGCCTTCTCGGGGTATAACCAAATCAAGATGCATCCCATGGATGAAGAGAAGATTGCCTTCATGACCGAGAGATCGTGCTACTGCTACAAGGTGATGCCGTTTGGGCTGAAGAACGCGGGGGCCACGTACCAGAGGTTGATGGATCGGGTACTTGCACCAATGCTGGGAAGGAATGTGCAAGCGTACGTAGATGACATGGTCGTGACCTCGCCAGAGAAAAGCAAGCACGTTGCGGACTTGGAGGAGTTGTTCACTACGATCGCCAAGTTTAAGTTGAAGCTGAATCCTGAGAAGTGCATCTTTGGCGTGGAAGCTGGAAAGTTCTTGGGTTTCCTCTTGACTGAGAGAGGAATAGAAGCCAACCCTGATAAGTGCGCCGCCATCTTGGCGATGAGGAGCCCAGCTACCGTGAAGGAAGTACAGCAGCTTACCGGTCGGATGGCCGCCCTGTCTCGTTTTGTGTCAGCTAGCGGAGAGAAGGGCCATCCGTATTTTCAGTGCTTAAGGCGGAATAACAAATTTGCCTGGACGAAGGAGTGCGAAGAAGCCTTCGTCAAGCTTAAGGAGTATCTGGCGAGCCCGCCGGTTTTGTGCAAACCGCTGGTGAGGACCCCTCTCAGGTTGTATTTTGCTGTAACTGAGAGGGCGGTGAGTGCGGTGCTCGCCTAGGACCAAGATCAGGCTCAAAAGCCTATTTATTTTGTTAGTAAGGTACTGCAGGGTCCCGAAACGAGGTATCAGGCCCTGGAGAAGGCTGCACTGGCGGTAGTCTTTTCGGCGAGGAGATTACGCCACTATTTCCATAGCTTCACGATACTGGTGATGACCGACTTGCCCATCCAGAAGGTTTTGAAGAAGCCTGACGTCGCTGGGAGGATGGTGAAGTGGGCAGTGGAGCTGTCGGAGTTTGATATTAAATATGAGCCCCGAGGTCCGATCAAGGGGCAGATCTTCGCAGACTTCGTGGTCGAGCTCTCGTCTGAAGCGACACGAGCTGAAGGGGGTGACTTTCGTTGGGTGCTTTCAGTGGATGGATCGTCGAACCAGCAGGGAAGCGGTGCTGGGGTCATTTTGGAGGGACCCAACGGCGTGCTGATCGAACAATCCCTGAGGTTTGCCTTCAAAGCCAGCAACAATCAAGCAGAATATGAGGCGCTGATCGCCGGTATCTTGCTGGCTAAAGAGATGGGAGCTAGGGTGCTGATGGCTAAGAGTGACTCGCTGTTAGTCACGGGACAAGTAACAGGCGAGTTCCAGGTTAAAGATCCACAAATGGCGGCTTACCTGGAGTATGTACAGGAATTGAAGAGTTCCTTTGCCTCCTTTGAAGTGGTGCATGTGCCCAGAGAGCAGAATGCCCGAGCTGACTTGCTAGCTAAGCTCGCCAGTTCAGGCAAGGGGGGTAGGCAGAGGACGGTGATTCAAGAAACTCTGAAGACGCCGAGGGCATTTGTAGCAGATCACCTGGTTCTTCAGATAAGCAAGTCGACGGAGAAAGCGGCGAGGAGTCACAGATCCCTGACTCAAGAGACTTTGAGATCGCCGAGAATAAGAGCATGTCGGGGAGAGAAGGTGAACATGACGCAGGTCTGCACGACCCATGAGCCAAACACCTGGGTAACACAGTACAAGCGATGCCTGGCAGATGGCCTTCTCCCGCTGGATCCGACGGAAGCTAGGAAGATAAAGAAGAATTCTAGCAAGTTCACAATGATTGATGGCGAGTTGTACAGGTTTGGGTTCACTCACCCACTCCTGGAATGTGTGCATGGCGAGAAATGTACGAGAATTATGGCAGAGCTCCATGAAGGGATATGCGGAAGCCACGTCGGGGGTCGAGCTCTGGCCGCAAGGACTCTCCGTGCAGGCTACTACTGGCCAACAGTGAGAGAAGACTGCAAGAAATATGCGCAGTGCTGCAAGCAATGCCAGCAGCACGCCGATTGGCACAAGGCGCCTCCCGAGGAGTTGAAGTCGATTTATAGCCCTTGGCCGTTTCATACATGGGGAATCGACATCCTGGGACCATTCCCGCTGGCGATCAGGCAAATGAAGTACTTGGTGGTGGCGATTGAATATTTCACCAAGTGGATCGAAGCAGAACCAGTGGCCCTGATTACCGCACACAAGATCGAAGGTTTCGTGTGGAAGAACATTGTGTGCCGGTTTGGTGTGCCCAAGCGCCTGGTGTCGGACAATGGGACTCAGTTTGCAAGTCACCTGTTTAAGAAGCTGTGCGAAGGGGTGGGAATTCAACAAGTGTTTGCATCCGTTGAGCACCCTCAGACGAATGGCCAAGTAGAGTCAGCCAATCGGGTGTTGCTAAGAGGTTTGAAGAGAAGGCTAGAGAAAGCCAAAGGAAGTTGGGCTGAAGAGGTACCCCGTATAGTCTGGGCGTACCACACCACCGAGCAGTCAGGAACCCATGAGACCCCGTTCAGCTTGGTCTATGGGTGCGACGCAATGATTCCAGTAGAGATCCAGGAGAGCTCGCCGAGATTCCAAAACTTCGTGGAGGAAGACTCGAATGAGGAGAGAAGGTTGAACCTGGACCTACTGGATGAGGTCAGGGAAGAGGCGAGATTAAAATTTGAGGCGGTGAAGAGAAGGATCGAACGAAGATATAACTCGAAGGTGATGCCAAGACAGTTCAGAGAGGGCGACCTGGTGATGAGGAAAGCCCACCAGTATGAGATGGAGAATAAGCTGTCGCCTAAGTGGACGAGACCGTTCAGAATAACCGAGGCGCTCGGGAACGGCGCCTACCGCTTAGAAACATTGGAAGGAGGGGCCATTCCTCGCACTTGGAACGCCACGCACCTCAAGTTATATTACAGTTAAGAACTTTGTAAGTAAAGACGAACACGAAGTTATATTACAATGTTTCTGTTAAAACAGTTTGGAGGGGGCACTCTTTTTTCCCTAAGGAGGGTTTTTAATGAGGCCACCCAATAAAGAAGAGTTTTCGAAGTTTAAGGTGTTTCAGATTGCATGCTTGCTGTTTTCCAAAAGTTTTGAAGAAAGACCTTGTCACTTATATGTGATTTAAGGCAAGTTGAAGTTATGTTGCATGCTTTCTAAAAAGTTTCTAAGTCCCCATCGTCTTTCGGCGATTGGCGGCATCAGTTAAAGTTAAAGTCCTCATCGTCTTTCGGCGATCGGAGGCACCAGTTTAAAGACCTCAACGCCCTCGCGCGTTCTGAGGCGAGATAAAGACCTCCTCGTTGTCAAGCGAGTGCAGGCGAGGAAGAGTAAAAAGTCCTCAGTGCTTCCAGAGGAGAGAAGATGTAGCCTCTGGGGCAATGTAGAGGCACCAGTGAAAAGTCCTCAGTGCTTCCAGAGGAGAGAAGACGTAGCCTCTGGGGCAATGTAGAGGCACCAGTGAAAAGTCCTCAGTGTTTCTGGGGGAGAGAAGATGTAACCCTTGGGGCAATGTAGAGGCACCAACAAAAAGTCCTCAGTGTTTCTGGGGGAGACGAGATGTAACCTCTGGGGCAATGTAGAGGCACGAGATAAAGACCTTCTCGCCGATGAGCGAGTTCAGGCGAGTTAAAGACCTTCTCGCCGATGAGCGAGTTCAGGCAAGTTAAAGACCTTCTCGCCGATGAGCGAGTTCAGGCAAGAGAAAATCCTTCTCGTCTTGAACGAGTTCAGGTATGGTGTGAAGGGTGGAAGAAGTTTGGAGGGTGGCTAAGGTAGGTTCGAAGAGAACGCCTAGCCACCCGGTCTCTTGTTCCGAAGCTCAGGGAGGTAGAGAAGGATCCGAAAGGCGCCTCTACCCCCAGATAAAGGAACAATGGCCAAGTTGTGAAGCCAGGAGGAAGTTGATATCGCCAAGAGTCTTTGGCGACCAGGGGAAATTCAAGCAATAGCGAGAAAGTCAAGACCCGTTTTGATAAGGCAGATCAGATGAGCGGTGTCTTAAGCCATTAGTTGAGTTGAAGTTCGTTATTCGAAGAGCGATTTTACGCTAAAGTTCGTTACCTTGAAGTTACAAGTTGTTAGAGTGTTATTGTTCGAAAGCTGATGGTTCGTAGCGGGTAGTATATAATTGCGCTTATGAAGTTACTAAGTTAATTTCGTTGAAGTGAATTATACAAGAAGAGATAAAGCAGACAGAGAAGTTATAAGAAGAAGTACAAAGACTTTGTCATAAGGTATAATCAGTTCAAGATACATGTACAAGAAAAGAGAAAGTTTATTACAAGGTAGGTATATCTAAAGGAGAAAGCATAAGAATCGTGGATGGAGGGAAGCAATCAGTCTTCAGAAGGAACAACCTTCCCGTCCACCACCTCGTTGTTGAGAGACACCATGGAAAGGTCCAAGTCGGGGTACAGGCAGGCGAACTGTTCCCGGGCGGCCTCGAATCCAGCAGCGAGAATCTGGGCAGAGCTCAGCTCAAGTTCTTCAATCTGTTTCTTTAGCCCCTCGTTCTGCTGCTTTAGCTCGTCAGCTTGTTTCTTGAGTTCTTCAATTGTTTCCCGAGCTTGAAGAAGGTCTTCAGTAACCTTCTTGGATTCTGCCTGCACCTGGGCCAACTCTGCGGCGATCTTCCCGTTTTCTTCGTTGGCTTCGGCGAGCTTGGCCATGGTGTCGTCTCTCTCCTTTTCCACCTTCCCCAAGAAGACCTCCCGATCGGCTGACCTTTTCTCGAGGTTCTTTACCTTGGCGGCGTCTGCTTTGATCAACGCCTCCAGGTCAGCCACTTTGACGCGATAGGGTACCAGCTTGCTCTCCAGCTCAATCTTCTCTTGTTGCTCTCCACAGCTTTGGATATGATGGAGGGGAAATCCTCCGCCATCATCTTCAGTTTTGCTGAGAAGGGCTCCCACACCCTTTTGACCTCAAGAGAGAGGTTTGCTTGTGGAGGCACCGGGGGGGCTTGTTGTTGGTTCTCGCCGCCACCTTCTTGAGTTGGTTGTGGAATGGGTGCTTCTTGGCGTGGTGACGACGTCGGGGATTCAGTGATGAGGATAGGTGAATTGTGAGCACCCTCATCCCCGACTGGTGCAGCATTTGCGGTTGAGGCGTTTGAAGGAGGACCCCCTCCAGCCGATACATAGGGCGTGGAGGCGCTCGGGGGGTTCTCCATGAAGTTAGGCTCGGCGGCCTCAACCACAGGAAGGGCGGATGCCAGAGGAACCACTTGGACTGGCGAGGTGGGAGCTGGTGGAGGAAGCAGTGTTGAAGGCGGAGCGGGTGTGGAAGGTGGTGTTGATGTTGGAGGAGGAGGTGGAGCAGATGGTGAAGAAGGCGCCACCCTCTTCCTCTTGGTGATGAGGCCATCTTCAGTCGCCTCATCGTCTTCTTCTTCTTCCTCATGAACCACTTGAGGGGTTTTCCTCTTTGGTTTCCTGAGGATAAGCTTTTTGCGCTGATTGACGGGCTGGGCCTCGGAAGGAGTTGGGCCTTTGGGTGGCGATCTGCCCTGTGCAGCGGCGATCTCCACCACTGAGTTTGGCACAGTCTGGGAACCGGACGCCAACCCGTGGGCTCGGGCGAGCGCCCTCAGTTCAGCTAGTTTTCCCTGGCCCAACATACGATCTGCATAATGCAAAGATACATGGGTTAGCTCAGAGAGAAAGATAAACGCATAAGTCAGTATGCAGCAAAAGCAGATAAGTGGTGCAGAAAATAAAACCAAAGTCTTGTGCACAACAGACAAGACGCCCGGAAACAGTTAGCAGAGGTAATGTCAAGGTAATGACTTAGACGTTGAGGTGAGTTCTAACCTATGCGAACTTCGAGTTGATCTTCGAAGAACTCGAAGGAGATGAGCGTAGTGGTGAGGAAGGTAATATTGGCGTCTGCCACGCTCTTCCAGAAGAAGCACAAATCCTTGTCCAAAGCACCCATGCTGTCAGGACTTCTTGGCCTCCTGAAGCTTCCCTTGGACTCTTTATTCCCTTTGTTTACCCAATACAAGGGGAAGCCGTCGAGCAGTGAGGCGTCCTTGTCGTTTGGGCGCACCTGGACAAACTTGCCTTTCCAATCTTTGTAGGATTGCTGGAAGATAGAGAGGATCGACCTCCCAGCAATCCCGTTCAGACTCACCCACAGGCGATCTCCCGGGTGTTTGGCTTCGAAAAGGAAAAGAAAAACATCCACTGACGCTGGCAGCCCCAGATGGTCGCACATGATCTGGAACGCCCGCACGAATGCCCAGCTGTTGGGATGAAGCTGAGCAGCGGCGATGTCGAGCTCGGTCAGTAGCTCCCTTTCAAAGCGAGTGAAGGGAAACCTAAGTTTCACCTTCTTGAACAGGGTGGTGTATACGAAGCAGAACAACCCGCCGTTGTTCCCTTTGTCGTCGGCGCACACTGGCATGTCGGGGGGCAAGGTAGCACCATCATCTTGTCGTCATGCTCCTTGTGGAACGACAGGTGAGGCTGGTCCCTTTTCTTCAATCGAAGAACTGCCCCAGCAGAGTTCACTGAGGAGGTTTCCTTCAACAAGGTCGGGGTGGCCCATGGGTATAATTTTTTGAAGTCTGGGGAAGGAACGGAGGCTCCTCCGGCGACAGGTGGAGTAGCCTGAGCCAGGTTAGGGCGGGAGGGTGCACGCCTCTCAGCCTGGGAAGAAGAAGCACCAGGTGCTCGCGGTGGGATGTGTGCTTGAGATGAAGGGTTTCGTGACGAGGGAGGAGGATTTGGGGTGATCTTTGAGCGAGCCATCGCGGAAACTGCAAAGGAAGAAGAAAAGAAAAGGTGATCAGGGTTCGCAGAGGCTGACTCGATCGTGAAAGAAGGGTGAAAAACGAACGAACGAAGGTTCGTTGTAACAAAGACGAAGCCCTAAGTTACGAGAAAGGAGAAATAGAAGAAACAGCCCACAGCGTATGCATCAGACAGTTAATGGATGATGCGAATCGGTTAAAATGCAGGAAAACTCAGCAGAAGAAGTAAAGGGGGTACCTTTTTATGATCGGAAGAACGATGAAGAAAGTCGAGGATTCAGGAAGTTGAAGAGCGTCGTGAGCTTTTGCAGAAGAAACTTGGAGCGTTTGAGGAAACGAAGAAAGTGATGGAACAGTGGGGTGAAATGGGTTTAAGGGTCTTTCAAGTGGGTTTTGGAAGCGCAAACGACAATTAAAGGTAACCGTTGATGAAGCCACGTGTCGAGCGATTGGAGGAGTGTTTGGTGGAGCGTCAGGAAAGCAGAAAGTACAACCGCTTGGAATTCTGCGCCAGCGCCATGTAGATCGGTATTGACGTGACTCCTTTAGTCTTTTCGCTGGACAAGTCTTCATTTAAGACTGGGGGGCTTGTGTACCGCCCTGGTAGTCGGAAGTGATGACGTAGCGTCAAGCTATTGTATAGGCGTGTTGATGGGACGCCTGGCTGGCAGAAGGGAAGGAAGTCGGGGGGCTCGTGTAGTCGCCAGTTATTAAGTTGGCGTGCTCCGATCTCCAGCACACCAGAACCGGCGGTCACCGAGTTAAAGATGAAGTCGCCAGATGTAAACCCAGGCGACCAAGTGATTAGAGATCGCCGAAACAAGGACATCGCCGGAGATGAAGGCAGATAGACATTTTCCAGCTGGCCAGAGGATGAGGTCGGGGGACAGCTTGCTTGAGCATACACGGTGAAACAGGTGGTGCAGATCATGAAGGCGGCCGGCGAGACCACAGGGAAGGTGTGTACGAAGGCACCCTAACTCGCCAATCCAGTAGAGATCGCGCTCCAAGACAACTATGCACTGAGTAGTATCATGCATAAGTAACTTAGCCAAAGGAGAGTCAGAAGTAGCGCCCAAGTCAAGGATGCTCCAGATGATGGCACGTGTACAGCTGGATGCGAGCCACGTGTCCAGATGTGTAACTGCCAGGAGAGAGAAAGTGTCCAGGTATATAAGAGTTTCCAACAAACTTCTGAGGTACGCACGTTCAGATTGTCTTCTTTACGCTTGCGAGTTCTTGAGTATACTGAGAGAGAACTGGTTCACGGTTCCTTAGAGTTCTTTAGTGTTACTCTTAGTAATTGGTGGTTCAGTCACTGACTTGGGCGTTGGAGTGCGATCGGCCGCAGCGGCGCCGTTTCGTCTTTTGCAGGTTCTTGAGGTGGATCGCGGCGAAGGACGGAGGCAAACACGGCGCATACGTTGATCCAAGTTTGACGAGGCAAAGCTCCAGCGTTTTGGTCAACAGGCAGGATAAAAAATTATAAAAAAATATGAAACTCAAATTCTATTTAATTATTTTCTATCTTGAGAGACGATTTTAAATTCAAATAGTAATTTTAAATTTTAAATTTTGAAAATTCATTCATTCTCTTTACCATATGTAACTTTTAATTACTGCTCTCCACTATTTTATTAACCGACTCTTTAACTGTATACTCTTTAACTTCTCATTTTAATGTTATTAAGAGAAATTGTTTTTGAAGAATAAAAAAATACTAAAGAAAGAGAAATAAAAAATGCGGATACACACTACTCTTTTAACTGTATACTCTCGCGCCTGTGTATCCGCATTTTATATTTTTGTTTTTAATGTATATCTATATTTTATTTTTATTATTATGTATTTAATATATTATTTTTATAATTATTGTATTTTTTTATTTTTGTTATTAATTTTATTATTATTATGTATCAATATTTTTTAACTTTACTGATTTGACTATTTATCAAATCTTGAACCATAAGTAATGATTCTTTAGAGTTTGGATATTTGATTTTCAATATATAATATACAATTTATTTATATCATTTTTCCTATTTAAATAAATCTAACTTAGTGTGATTTTTATATTGAATCGTTTTAGAATGAATTTTTTTTTTAAACTTTGAAATTGTTAAGTATTAATCTATTAAAATATTCTTATCACATATTTTCTCATATTTTTAATTTTTTAATTTTATATCTATTTTTTTACTTTTATATTGTGATATCGTAAAAAAATAAACAAATATTTTAACATTAGATAAATTACTTGAATTAATTTTACAACTAAACAAAATTTATTTTAATTTAAATATTTTATTACTTTATTTATCTTAATTAGTATTTCAAATTAAAAGAAACTTAGGTTTTAGTTAATACATTGTTTTAGTGATTATAATAATATTTAACCTTTTAAATCAAATATATAGACGATCATATATATATACTCATTTTGTTTTAACATAGATTGTGAAAATTATGTCATAAAAATATTTTTTTTAAATGCATATTGATTGAATATTATTAAAACTCATTAAATTTCGTAAAATTATGTTTATTATGGTTTACACAATAATTTTAAAAGAGCTCCCATTAAATTATGTTCCACAACATAAAAAAAAAATCAGATCTTCATAAATAAAAATAAAAAATTGAAATATTTTACATACTAATTTTATTATTCAAATTTGAATTAGAGTAATGATGAAAAAACATTATTTTATGATTGCGGAGGTGAAATTAGAGTATGAGAAGTTATCACTTTTCATTTTTTTTATAATTTAAAATAAAGCAAAGCTAAAAAAGTTAAAAGTGTTTGAATTATAATGTAGTGCAATATTGAGAAAATATAGGTTTTATGTTATCAAATTACAAAGACGATCACAACACCAAAGAATTATGATAGGCAGAAGAAAATATAAACCGAAATAAGATAATACATAAAATAAAAAATTGAAACATTTTACATACTAATTTTACTGTTCAAATTTGAATTAGAGTAATGATGAAAAAATATTATTCTATGATTGCGGAGGTGAAATTAGAGTATGAGAAGTTATCACTTTCTATTTTTTTTATAATTTAAAATAAAGCAAAGCAAAAAAATTAAAAAGGTTTGAATTATAATGTAGTGCAATATTGAGAAAATACAGGTTTTATGTTATCAAATTACAAAGACGGTCACAACACCAAAGAATTATGATAGGCAGAAGAAAATATAAACCGAAAGAAGATAATACATAAAATAAAAAAAATATAAACCAAAATAAGATAATGCATAAAATAAAAAATTGAGATATTTTACATACTAATTTTACTGTTCAAATTTGAATTAGAGTAATGATGAAAAAACATTATTCTATGACTGCGGATGTGAAATTAGAGTATGAAAAGTTATCACTTTCTATTTTTTTTTATAATTTAATATAAAGCAAAGCAAAAAAGTTAAAAAGGTTTGAATTATAATGTAGTGCAATATTGAGAAAATACAGGTTCTATGTTATCAAATTACAAAGACGGTAACAACACCAAAGAATTATGATAGGCAGACGAAAATCACAACAGGTATTAAATGATCATAAAAACAATAATTAATATATATTTAACTTTAATGCTTTATAATTAAGATATAAAAATTTGGGGTATATGTATTAGATTTGTTGCACTTTTTTGATACCAAGAAAGAAATGTAGTGTACATCTACATACCGTAATATATATGTATATAATTCAAATTCATGGTAGATAATGAATTGCCCAAAGAAGAAGAAATGGAAGAAAACAAAAAGGGAACAACGAAAGAACCTTTGCAAAATTAGGTTGTTAAGATCATATGTCATTTGATTTGCAAAAGTAGATTACAGATACTCAATCTCATTATGTTGCTCAAGAAGGTCTTCGACAAATTCTTCTTCTAAAGAACTTACATCAACATCTTTTTCAGTCTTGAGTATAGGCTAGACCCTCATTAGACACAACAAAACCTTCATAATCATTAGACAACAAAACCTTCATAATCATTAGACAACAAAACCTTCATAATCATTAGACAACAAAACCTGCATAGTTTCTTGAAAACAAATAAACCTTGGAGAGATGCTACACCATAGTTTCTCGAGATTTTCCCAATCACTGATCCAAAGCCACTGCAAAAAATGCCCCAAAAACTCACAAACAATCAATGAAAAGTGCATGACTAATTTTCATCTAATAGAAGATAAAAACAGAAAACAAAAATATTTTGTTCCTTGAAAACAAATAAACCTTGGAGAGATGCTCCCAGAACATATCGAAAACACCATAGTTTCTCAAGATTTTCCCAATCACTGATCCAAAGCCACTGCAAAAAAAACCCCAAAAAATCCACAAACAATCAATGAAAAGTGCATGATTAATTTTCATCCAATAGAAGATAAAAAAGAAAACATAAAAGGAAGTATTTTGCGAAGTGAGAATTTTTTCAGAAGAAATCCCAATGCCATCAAGATTTAACGCGATATGAAGTCCTGATAAAACAACAAATGAATGAGAATTGGAAAAATCAAAAGAGAGAAAAAATAGCAACATGAACATATAGAAAATGAGCAAAACGTATAGAGGGAGAAAATACGCATGTTTTCAATCCAAAGTTCAATCTCCTCCACTCTCTTAAACAAACATCTAGTTTCTCAATCAGTTTTTTTTTTTTAAATTTAACATTAAGACTCCTTTTTTTCTCAATTTTTAATTTAAGTAATATTTTTCAATTTTACCATTTCGAAACTGTTGTAACTGTTCAAGTAGTTACAAAATAATTAAATAAAATAATAAAAGAGAACCAACCAAGAACGTGATGTGCAGAAACAAAACTTACCCGATATTGATTTTAAAAAATAAAAAAATATTAATTTTTTTCAAAAAAGAAAAGCAGTTTTCAAAATCAAATATAATAAAAATTGTAGTATATTTAGTAACTGCTCAGAAAAATGACAAAATGACTGAAATATCCAAAATAAAATAATAAAATAAATATTAAAATGAGGATAAAATAGAGAAACAATTTATGTAAAAAGAAAAAAACAGTTAAGAGGGGAATCCCCTTTATATATAGTTATATATTATTATTAATATTATTATTAACATTATTAATATTATTATTATAATTAAAATTATTATAAATATTATTATAAATATTATTATTAATATTATAAATATTATTATAAATGTAATTAATATTATTATAAATATTATTATGAATATTATGAATATTATTATGAATATTATGAATATTATTAATATTATTAATAATATTATTAATATTATTAATATTATTATTAATATTATTAATATTATTATTAATATTATTAATATTATTATTAATATTATTAATATTATTATTAATATTATTATTAATATTATTATTCATATTATTAATATTATTAATATTATATTAATATTATTAATATTATATTCATATTATTAATATTATATTCATATTATTAATATTATATTCTTATTATTAATATTAATATTAATATTGTTAATATTGTTAATAATAATTAGTATAATAAAAATCACAATCATACTAAAGTATTTGCTTGGTGTAGTGGTTAAATTTTCTTTGAGTTATCTGAATGAACTTGGCTTTGAATCCCATTGATTGCAAATTTTATATTTTGGTTCCAAAATTTTATTATAATATTGTTTTCATTTATTTTTTAAAAATTGTCAATTAACTTTAAACATATGTTAAGAAAGTGAAACAATTTACATTTTGACAATTTAATTTACTTGTTGTTTGGATTAGTCTGACATTATCAACTTTGTTCTTTCAATGAATGAATGAATTCATCTTTTGATTATTATATTTCTCAATTTTAATTATATTATGAAATTAGTTTATGTTATAACTTATATATATATATATATTATGAAACATAATATCAAATTAATTAATATTATAAAATCAAATTATAAAATAGAATTAAATAAGTTATTATAAATGTTGAAAATAAAATTAAAGTTTAATTATAATATGAAATTAAATAAAATTATGAAATCAAATTATAAAATAGAATTAAATAAATTATTATAAATATTAAAAATAAATTTAAATATTTAATATTCGAATTGTGACAATTATAAATGTCATACTATACTGTATTAAGTGGCGGTTAAAACTGCCACTATTTACGTTTGAATTGGTTTACCCAGTTTTAAAATTACGACATTTATAACTGACGCCAATTGCACGCTTAAAACCGTCACTTTATACAATGCATACTATGTGGCGGCAAGAATTCTGGCTGTACGCGATACCGCCACAGACATATAATGCGACAGTTAAAAACGCCAGTTTTTGCGAAAATAACCGCCGCATTATACACGTTTTTTTGTAGTGTATACAACTTTTTTCTTTTCAAACTTCCCAAACGATCATGGTGAGCTAGAAATGTTCAAGGTGTTCCAAAGATGGGCTAGAGTGAAAGAGGTCTTCATTGCACGAAGACCAAACAAATGGGGAAGGAGGTTTGGGTTTGTGAGGTTCTTTGGAGTGAGAAACATGGGGCGTTTGGAGAGAGAGCTGGATCAGCTCTATATAGGGAACAAGAAGCACTTTGGGAATGTGCCAAAATACTGTAGACAGCAACATGGACCAGGTAGGGTGGAGGGGAGGACTTCGAGAGAACCATACAGGGAGAGGAAGAATGAAACATGGAAGCAAGAGCAACAAAACTACGAGCCTATCCGGGAACAGAGAAGGGAGGAGAAGTGGGTGGCGAGGAATGGAAACAGGTCATATGCTGAAGCTGTAATAGGTGAATCGTAAGAGCAGTGGAAGGGCCAGAGTATCAAAGCACAACAATGTATCATGCCGTGGATAGAAAGAAGCGTTGTGGGGAAGCTTAGAGATGACTTGGACGTTGACCAGCTAGGGGAGGAGTTAGTGAAAGGGGGTATGAATATGGTTAAAATGAGGCCTCTGGGTGACAACTTAGTTCTGCTTACGCCAAGAGCAGGGGAGAGTATGGAGGACGTTATAAAGCTTAACAAGGAATGGGTTGATAGTATTTTTGATAGTGTCAAACCTTGGTCAGTTGCCAATAGCCCGAGCCATAAGACAGTGTGGGTGAGATGTTATGGGTTGTCATTTGCATTCTGGAATAGGGATTGCTTCACTAAAGTAATTGGTCTTATGGCTCCTTCGGCTACGCTTAAGGCTGTTGCGGATTCTACTACGTCATGTGAGTTACTGGAATATGCGCGAATACAAGTGCGAATCTTAAAACTGGAGAGTGAGAAGATGGCGAAATGTGTGAAGGTCAATAATCAGTTGTGTAATATTCTTATTGAAGAGGAATCCCCGGAGCCTTATGGAGGAAGGTGTAAGAACAAATACCCCTCATCTGAGTCGACGGATAGTGTTTCTTCCTTAGAAACCTATATAGAAGAGACGAACTTCTCCGTGAACAATGACGAGGAGGTGAATAGGTTATGGGAGATGGAGGGCCGCCGTTCAAATGGGGAGGAGAAAGGGAAAGAGAGAATGGTAGAAGATGAACAATACCCACATAAGACAAAATCACCTTTGTGGGTTCTTTGTCGAAAAGTAAAGAAGGGCAGAGGTCAGAAGGAAAAGTAATAACGAATAGGGAAAGCAAGGGGCAAAAGGGATTGATAGGAGTTGACTTGGTGGTTGGTTTTGAATTAGTCTGCGGAGCAGATTTTGAGGGGACTTCTATACAAGCTGACCTGGCAACAATGGTAGTGGAAGTTGAGTGCAAAAATAACCTTAATGAAAACTCTGGGGCTTAGGGCCTCGAAGGAAAGTTGGTGGTTCCATTAGTAGAGGGAGGGCCCTTTTCTGCAACCCAGCAAGAAGAAGAAGTTGGTGGGTCCGTGATTAGGCCATTTGGAGAGGAACCCCGACAGCGGAACGCTCCTGGTTACACCTGCACACCATTTGGAGACTGCTGGTTACACCTGCACACCGTGTAGAAGCTCCATAGGAGGGCCGAGAGTGAGTGGTAGTAAAGCATCACATATGGCAACCTCAGATGGTAGAATTACAGGGGTTTGTGTATCGCAATGCGGATCGTCGTCACGGTCAAAGGAGAACAACAGGGTGCAATATACGAATGGAGGTGACGAAGACGGTGGACCAGTAGGAGTCAAGCCCCCAGGTGCATCAATCTCTCTTATTCCTGTAGGAGAAGAGGGGGTAAGGGAGAGAAGTAAGTCCAATTCTCCATATTTGAAGAAAGGGCTTGCTGATTTGGGAGAGCCTTTTTCCCATCCAAGGCGATCGGCAAGGCTGAGTCTAATCATAGGTGGCCAGTTCGGCTAATCATAGGAACAAAATATCCCTAACATCCATCTCTGATAAGGATATAAACAATTGCAACTCTCGCTTGCACCATATGTGTGTTATGGAAGAACCACCCAATCTGTGGGAAGTTGGAAAAAATGTGGATTGTTTTGTAGAGGAGAAGAAGATGAGGTCATCAAAGAATATGGTAGTATGGAAGAAAGAGACTTGGAGGTTGTGAACTGCTATAAGGAGGGTATTGAGAAATGTGTCCTATGATAATTGTGAACCTAAATATTAGAGGTATGGGGGGCAGTACTAAAGCTAGGTACTTGAGACAACTAATAGCTTGCGAGGGAGCGAAATTTGTGTGTATACAAGAAACGAAAGCAAAGGAGTTATCAGATGCTAAATGCTACTCTTTATGGGGGGATAACAAAATTGGATGGCTACATTATGAAGGAGATAATGGAAGAGGAAGCTTATTGTCGATGTGGTCTAAGGAAGCTTTTAGCTACACTAGTCATTTGATGGGAAAGGGGTACATAGTAGTTTATGGCTGTTACCTCAAATCCAATCTCACATGTGCAGTGGTAAACGTCTACGCCAATTGCAACCTGTCTGACAAGCAGTCTCTTTGGGCGGAGCTGTCTAACATCAAAGCCACATCACAAGTTATGGTGTGGAGCTTGTGTGGTGACTTTAATGCCATAAGAAGTCGTAGTAAAAGGAAAGGAAGCACGGGTAGGGTGACCATCCAAATGACCATTCAAGCGAGATTAAGGGTTTCAATACATTCATTGATATTAACCTTTTGCTTGATATTCCCATTGTGGGTAAAAAATTTACATGGTTCAACTCCAATGGCTTGGCAAAGAGTAGATTAGACAGATTGCTTGTCTCTGGGAAGTGGATGGATAACTGGCCTATATGCAAACAGGATGTACAAAATAGAGAAGTGTCCGACCACTGTGCAATAGTGGTGAAGTCGATGGATAAAGATTGGGTTCCGAAGCCATTCCGTACCATTAATGCATGGTTTATGGAGAGGGGTTTCTGTGAGATGGTGAAGAAGAACTAGAATTCCTACTCAGTCCTGGGGAGTGCTTTTGTAAAGTTTAAAGAGAAATTCAAGTGTTTGAAGGGTGATCTAAAAGTGTGGAATAAGGATGTGTTTGGCGACATTAATACAAGTAAAAAGAGGATTCTACAGGAAATTGAGGTTTTTGACTGCCAAGACTGCAATGGAACCCTTACGGATTCCGATAGGTTGAAAAGGTGTGATCTGGTAAGTCGTCTAAGGGAACTCGATAAGAAGTTAGATTCTCTAATACGCCAAAAAGCCAGAGCAAGCTGGATCAAGAATGGTGATTCATGTACCAGATTCTATCACTCGACTCTAAGATGGAGAAGACTTAGAAATGAAGTTAAGGGAGTTGAGGTAGGGGGACAATGGTGTGAAGAACCTAGTACGGTGCGCCTAGAAGCAAAGAAGCTGTTCGAGACTAGGTTCAAGTCAACGAAAGACCTTGGAGTAAGGCTTGATGCGGTTGAGTTTAAGTCCCTTTCGGCAGAGGACAATCTGAGTTTGATAACTGATTTCACTGAGAAGGAAATAAGAGATGTTGTGTGGTAGTGTGAAGGCACGAAGAGTCAGGGCCTGATGGATTCAACTTTAACTTCCTCAAGAAAAGTTGGGAAGTTATAAAGGATGAAGTTGTGGCAGTGGTGGTACTGTTTCACGAAACTGGATGTATTTCGAAGGGCTGCAATGCATCCTTCGTTGCTCTGGTACCCAAAGTCAGGGACCCTGCTAAGCTTGAGCAATACAGACCAATCTCCCTTTGGGTGCTATGTATAAAATCATAGCAAAGGTGTTGGCGGAAATGATCAAGAAAGTCCTCCCCTATGTCATTGTTGAAAGCCAATCGACATTCCTAAAGGGAAGAGGAATCTTAGACAGCGTTCTTATGGCTAACGAGGTGGTAGAGAACTTGAGGAGACGTGGGAGGAGTGGTTTATGCTTAAAAGTGGATTTCGAAAAGCTTATGACTCAGTTAGATGGGAGTTCCTTTATGATATGCTACAAAGGATGGGCTTTCACTATAGGTGGATTTTGTGGATTCGAGGGTGTATGGAAAGTGTTTTTGTATTAGTATTGGTTAACGGAAGTCCAACGGAAGAGTTTACACCATCAAGAGGGTTGCGGCAGGGTGATCCATTAGCTCATTTTCTCTTTCTGGTGGTAGCGGAAGGCCTTGTCGGGCTAGTAAGGGAAGCTGTAAAGGGCAACTTATTAACTGGCCTTAAGGTAGGAAGAAAGGAGGTCGTCATGAGCCTCCTACAGTTTGTAGATGATACCTTGTTCTTTTGTGAGGACTCCTTCACCAATGTGGTGACTCTGAAGGCAATCCTGAGGGGTTTTGAGTTAGCATCAAGTCTTAAAATCAACTTCCACAAATCAAAGCTCGCAGGTCTTAACGTCCTTGATAAAGACATTGACTGCTACACTAAGACTTTAAATTGCTCTACGATGGGAACACCGTTTAACTACCTGGGTATTGAAGTGGGGGGTAATTCAAGGAAGGAAAAGTTCTGGGAGCCTGTTCTGAACAAGTTGAAATCTAGACTTAATGTGTGGAAAGGGAGATTTCTCTCTATGGCAGGCAGAATATGTTTGGTCAAGTCTGTCATCACTGCTGTACTGCTCTACTACCTCTCCCTGTTCAAAGCACCGAAGTCGGTATGCAAAAGCCTCATTAGCATTCAAAGGAGGTTTTTGTGGGGATGGGGTAAGGACAACAAATCGATATCATGGATAAGTTGGAAAAATCTATGTAAACCGCGAGAGGAAGGTGGTTTAGGCATTAAAGATATCCGTAAGTTCAATGTAGCACTCCTGGCTAAGTGGAAGTGGCGTTGTATCTCGAATGAGAAAGGGAGATGGAAAGAGTGTTTGGAATCAAAGTATGGCACGTAACAAGACGGTGATCACACCCCACTGAAACACCAATCGTGGTGGTGGAGAGATTTAGTGAAGGTTTGTTAGAAGGGAGGAGGAGATTGGTGGTTTAAAAAAGAAGTTGGGTGGTGTACCGCCCTGCTGGTCGGGTGTGATGACGTGGCACCTTGCTACAGTGTAGGCGTGTTAACAAGGCGCCAGGTTGGCAGATAGGAAGGAAGTCGAGAGGCACGTGTAGTCGCCGATTGTTAAGTTGGCGTGTTCCGATTTCCAGTTTACCAGAATAGGCGATCGCCAGGTTGAAGATGAAGTCGCCAGATGTAGACTCAGGCGACCAAGCAGTCGGAGATCGCCAGAACAAGCACATCGCCAAAGATGAAAGAGAAGCAGATTATGAAGGCGGCCGGCGAGACCACAGGGAAGGTGTATGAAGGCCCTAACTCGCCAGTTTCAGTAGAGATCGCACTCCTAAGTTTACTATGCACTGGGCAGTACCATGCATATGTAACTTAGCCAAAATAAGAGTAGAAGCAGCGCCAAGTCAGGGAGCCTCCAGATGATGGCACGTGTACGGTTGGATGCGGGCCACGTGTCCAAGTCTGCAACTGCCAGGAGAGAGAAAGTCACCAGGTATATAAGAGTTCTTAACAGATTTTCTGAGGTACGCACGTTCAGTTCATACACTTTACGCTTGCGAGTGACAGAGCTGTTGGTGAGAGAGAGTTTGCACGGTTCTAGTTCTTAGTATTTGGTGATACCGTCACTGACTTGAGCGTCGGAGTGCGATCGGCCGCAGCGGCGCCGTGTCGTTTCTTTGCAGGTTCTTGAAGTAGATCCAGGGAGGAACGAAGGTGATAAGCGGTGCGCACGTCGATCTTTGACGAGGCATTCTCCAGCGCTCCGGTCAGCAGGCAGGATCATCAGGCGCCCACCTTGGGCCGTGTAAAACTGC